>NW_026928966.1:0-34984 GCF_032062105.1 Saccostrea cuccullata | reverse complement strand
TCTAACATTAAACAATCAACTTCAAATTATTTCAAAACTACAGAATGTTAGTCTGCTACAAAAACTATTTTCAATGAAACTATGGTTAATAATTCCCATTACAAGTCGTTGTATACAGCTTTGTTTTCACTCAAGTTTATTTTGTAGTCTCCAATCATTTCAGAATTATGGTTTTCAACCCATTATTACAAAATTATATAGTTTACTGGTAAGCCATCTATCACAGAAGCATTTACCGGGGTAGTATTTTTCCTACCACAAAATAGAACTGCAAATTAGACAAAGCTGTATTCAATATCTATTGTTAAGTGCATAGACAATTAATATCTTAATAATTTCTAATGGTAAAACATTATGCTAAATAATTTAAGAACATGTTGGTACTAAGTAAAACCCTCAATAGTTACAGTCTTTTTTCAATATGTCACCTCCCTCCCCCAGAAAATTCCTCCATATGGAGTCACCTTTCAATACAACCATTCACTGGAAGCTTTTTAAACGTAAATTCCATGACATGTAGTTATTGTAAAATGTCTTTACTGACAAATCAGTTGATATTACAAGGGTATCAACAAGCTTGTTAAAAGTCAACATTTCCCAAATTCTATGGTCCAAACAAAAGTTTATGTAATTTTGTCAATTTTTACCAAAAGATAAATCTTTGAAAGTTCAAAATATTCTGTATTGAAAGTTATTTCCCTTTTTATGGACTATTGTTTAAAGTGGAAATATAGCCATTGAGTAAAAATTGTGAATACTTTTATCATAGCACTGCATATCAAGAAAAGACTGTTTTAAAAAAACTCACTAAATGAAATCAGAGTTAGGTTCTAATGTGCCAAGGAGTAAGAAGAAGAAAGATCATGTATATCCTTGTAAGTAAGAAAATGTGCAAACTGCTGTCAATTGTTTATTAATTTTCACCCACAATTTGTAAATTTACCTAATCATTCAAACAGAAGCAATCATGCAGGGTCTTTAGCTGAAAAGTTTGCACAATCCTGAAAGTGCCTGTGTATTTAAAAATTTGAAAAATATGATGGTACAGAACACTTAATGAATTAAAAAAGCATACAACAAAAATTTCCTCAAAAGTAATACTGGTTGTTAAATTCAATTTATTCTATCATTTCAAACAGCAAATCAACAAAGAATCGTTAACACCAAGTAACAAACAATAAAATATGAAATGTAGATCTTTTTACCATATTGGTAGTTCAATAAAACAATATCAAGAAATATTCTCAAACTTGTGTAATATCCATCACCAAAATGACCTACATTACCCATTAAGCTTGAAAATATCAGATTTATTTTTTAACACATGCAACATTTTCATGAATATGTGGAATATCTTTTGTATGAGTATCACTGAAGCCTATACACTTTACCTGAAATGTGGTGGGATCCATATAAACCTGCATCATCATGGATAGGTTGTTACTGACGCTGTATAATAAGCCTGGGACGGAATACTGAAGGAAGCAGAAAAATGTGACGTCTTTTGGCAGGCTTCCCTTTGTCTGCCATAACAGCAGTATCCACGACACCAGGAACTAAAAATAACAAAGATCCACAAATACAAAACTAATCTATTATAGTTTACTTTGTATTTTGCCAAATACAATGAAAAATAAATCTTGCAAAATTCTTCTGCCAACACACAAACTTTGTTTCTTTAGAACTGTATGTAAGTATTTTCCATTTGATTTTTTGTTTCAAAATTCTTCATGTGAGGTATCACTATCATTCTAATATTCTTTTGGCTTTCAAATATCTTAGCACTTGAAACCACATTAACATCTTCGCAAAGTTCTGTGTGCAATTCAGCCATTCTGGACAGAGTACACAAAAAGTCTAAATGAATCACTGGTAATTGCAAAATTTGTTACTAATACTGTAGTGAAAATGAAATTCTGCTACATATATAACAATAACAATAATCAATATAATGCTTTAAGAAGAGGAAAAGAGGATAGGAGCATTTTGTTATATGCTGCATAGACTTCTATACATGAGGAACTAACTTTGATCTTCACTGACCATATCATTTTATATTGTAATACAAATTATCTGAAGAAATGTGAATAAGAAAAAAAACATACTACATGTACTGAGAAAGAAAGAACAAACTAAAACAAATGACGGGGGAAGTATTTACAAATGTATATATAGCATAAGAATTACAATTAGGAAAATGACATAAAATATATGAATAAAAAGAGAACTCTTGACTTTGGTGACCTACTACCAATATTTAGGGTTTAAAATGGGTTTATGAAGTTCAGTAATTGTCAGTTAAGAAAGTAAAATTACAAATTTTTATCCACTGGCAAAAAGCATGTGCTTACCTCACTTTGATGAACAATTAAATCTTGTATACCTTTTTTGGCAAATATGAGTATAAATAAATATGTTATGATTATGGAACATAAACTTAGACAATAACTTACGATGCAACTTAATTTCAGTTAGATTCGCTGTACTTTTATTTATCATTTTCAAACAAATATTAAGATAGTTCAAACTGAAGATTGTACATTACATATAGTCTGACAAGGTAGACAATGTCAAATTCAAAACAAGTGATGCTGATTTTTCTTAAACGAATGATAACCAGTTCAACCATTGACCTTTACATTTTAATTCTGGGTTCTGTAAGCATTCTTACTTTTCCTACTTCGATGATCAGTACAACAGAGGAAGACTTGAACGGAACTTTTCCTTTTACTTCACACAGATGGACAAGGATGGAGTAGGTACCATAAACAATAGTGCTGAAAATGCAAATATGAAACAAATTAAGAATATTTTCCTGAAACAATAGTTCTTCACATCAATCAATGCTTAGATGAAAATTTCCAATGGAATCTGAAGTCCTCTGTCATAATGGTCTGATAATGGTAATGGTTCATGTATTAAAGAAAAAAAGAATCAAGTACTATAAATGTTTTGGGGGTTTTATCAAAGATTATTAAAAATAAAATAAGGGTGTTAATCTAACAATATGCTTTTCAATTTCTTCATTAACATACATTTACTAATTTCTTCAGTACTTACCTGGAACTTAATAATATTCCCCAGCCAATTGTCCCTAAGATCCCCATATTCACAAGTTTTCAGCATATACTTTGTGTAAAAATCTAAAACACAGAACACATAACTGAATGACCATGATGACTCACATATAATTTTATATAAAACAATCACATCTTCAAATGCATGTTTTATCCAAAGGTTGAGTTTTAGGTGCAAAACTGTAGCCTTAATGCCTTATAGTTTTACATTTTAGTCTTTGACTATCCTGTAATGCAAATATGTTGAAATTTACAGCACAAGATTTTCTGCGCATTTATAATTTACCATCATTAGTCAGCATGAAGTATAGGAATAAACCTATTTTTCATTCCCCACTGTTCCCTAATTACAGATCTATTTTATTACCATTTACAAACCTGTATATTTCATTCATCTTCTAGCCCTTTATAGTAATATCTCTACATACAAATAATTTTTTTTTTTTTTTAATTTGTCACAGTGCTTGCTTTAAAACCATAATGCTACAGTTCTGTAGCTAGTGGTCTCTATATTATCTACTTAATCCTTTGAATTTATTTTATTGGATTTACTATTGGAGTTATGTTCATTAAAACCAATTTTACAGAGAGTTGCAGCAATCACTCTTAAAATAAAGCCTGGGAGAAGAGAAAATTTCAAATAAGTTTGCATTTTCCATAACCACTTTAACAGCTCAATTTTATAGAGAGCTGCAGCAATCACTGCGAGCTCTTAAAACAACACATGGGAAAGACAAAATTCAAATAAGTTTTCACTCTCCATAAACACCTCAAGTTTATAGAGAGCTTAAGAAAACACCGCAAACTCTAAAAACAAGAGGCCCATGGGCCACATTGCTCACCTGAGCACTAAGGGTAGGAAAAAGTAGAAAATGGCTTTTTATTGTAAAGTTTAAATCCAAAAGTAGTCCCATGACCAATCATGGATTTGCTATTTTTTAGAAAATGATTTTTAAAGAATTTTCCTATATATATCTTTAAAAACTTTGGTTGACCAATTTGGCCCCGCCCTACCCCTGGGGGTCATGATTTGAACAAATTTGAATCTACACTACTTGATCATGCTTCCATATAAATATGATGAATTATGGCTTTGTCATTCTTAAGAAGAAGATGTTTAAAGAATTTCCTATATATTTCTATGTAAAACTTTGGTCGGCCATTTTGGCCCCGCCCTACCCCGGGGGGTCATGATTTGAAAAAACTTGAATCTACACTACCTGAGCATGCTTCCATATATATATGATGAATTATGGCTTTGTCATTCTTGAGAAGAAGAAATTTTTAAAGAATTTTCCTATATATTTCTATGTAAAACTTTGGTCGGCCATTTTGGCCCCGCCCTACCCCGGGGGGTCATGACTTGAAAAAACTTGAATCTACACTACCTGAGCATGCTTCCATATATATATGATGAATTATGGCTTTGTCATTCTTGAGAAGAAGAAATTTTTAAAGAATTTTCCTATATATTTCTATGTAAAACTTTGGTCGGCCATTTTGCCCACGCCCTACCCTGGGGGGTCATGATTTGAACAAACTTGAATCTACACTACCTGAGGATGTTTCCCCATAAGTTTCATCTTTCCTGGCACAGTGATTCTTGAGAAGATTTTTAAAATATGCCACCAAATTTTCATTAATTCCCAATTATCTCCGCTTGAATGAGGGCGTGGCCCTTCATTTCAACAAACTTGAATCTCCTTCACCCAAGGATACTTTGTGGCAAGTTTGGTTGAAATTGGCCCAGCGGTTCTTGAGAAGAAGTCGAAAATGTGAAAAGTTTACAGACAGACGGACAGACAGACGGACCCCGGACAAAATGTGATCAGAAAAGCTCACTTGAGCTTTCAGTTCAGTTGAGCTAACGATGCACGTGAGAAGAGAAATTTCAAATGAGTTTGAAGTTCCTGCACTCTCCAGAACAGTCGGAACATATTAGCAAGTGCACTGCAAGCTCTAGGACTTTGTACATTGATTCAAATTATTTTTTCCCACATTTACATGTATTTGTACCTGTCCAATATATATCCTTGGTAAAATGCATCTGGATCACAAAAACAGAAACTATATACTCATGGTAACATATTCCAAGAGAAAAATAGACTCTCCATAATTTTAATGGATATATAGCAGGTAAATAGTAGCGAGCGTCATGAAGCAACGCTTGTCACTGCGAGCTCTTAAAGCAACGCCTGTGCAAAGAGAAAATTCGGACTACTGCACATTCATTCGATAGAATTTTTTGACGCAGTAATTTGGAACCACAATGCATCACTTGTTAAAGCTACGTTCTCACGAGAATAGCAGCAAAAGTTCAACTAAAAGTAAACATGCCCTGATTTAATGGATAAATATTGAAGATAAATAGTAAATGAAACGTTCTTCATTTAGTTTTACTTTCAGCATGCACTGTTCAGGCTTCTTTTTGGAAATGTAACTTACGACGTCATGTGACGTCAGAGTCTAGACGCACCAAATGTCACGTGCAGTTTGACGAGCCTGATCAAAATTATCAAAATGAATATATATGCGCTCGCCATAACGGTCGCACCGTCAACATATTAGATTAAATATTTTTTTTAATTATTAAAATTTGCACTGTTCAGGCTTGATTTGATAATGCAACATACATAAAATCGTACGATTTTATAATGGTTGGATTTGTAGCTCTCTGGTTTTTCTGTCAGAATTCTCTCAACCAGAGAGCGACAGTTCTGCAGCTGCATCATCATTAGCTGCAGATCTGTAGCTCTCCAAAAAAATATATTGATAGACCGGAGAGCCACAGTGCCACCTATTGAAAAAACTGTATATTCTTGATTAATTCTTCAAAATTCTTACCTCAATTAAACATAAGGAAAGATTTCAAAAAATTTCTTTATCTTCTATCAAGTACTCTCGTAGTTGACATCCGAACGAAGCATATTGGACCGAATTATCTTTGAAACCAAAATGGCAGTATAAATAAGCGAAATGTTCGATGATTACAATATCAGGGTCAGGAGGACTATTATCAACAATTATGAGGATTGTTTGGTTGTGGAAACATCGAACATTGAAAGAATATGATAGGAATACACGGTTAGTAATATTTTGAGAATACCGTTTTAAAAACATGGAGATCGAAATAAATCAAGAACCGAGCGCACTTTTTTGTGTGCAATAAATATACAGTTTTTATAATGGGTGGCACTGTAGCTCTCCAGTCTATCAATATATTTTTTTTTCGGAGAGCTACAGATCTGCAGCTACATCATCATGTAACCAGCTCAATGAAAATTTTGGCAGAATTGATTTATGTGCAACTTACATGTAATCTGACTATGCAGAAATCACTGGTAATTTAATGAATATGCATTCATTTCTGGACTTGTATTTTCATATATATTCTCAATCTGAATTATGATTTGTATTTTTGAAGAAAAATCCTTCTCACTGCATCAATGTAAAAATGCTTCTTTTTTGAAATGTTTCATTGGTAATTGGTATAAAGCGCAAAAGAGATTAGGAATTCAAATTATGAAAAAAAAATCTAGATTAGAAAACTTATTTCCGGAATGATAAAACATATCATCTTTTTCCTCATATGATTGTGAAAATCAATGATTCATTATTTAGATAGTTTTGAACTTCATTCAAATTATAACCCGAAATCGTTAGACCCTTATCTATATTTTTAGAACATTTTCCGGAATTCTTTTATGTCATCGTTTCGTTTTCTTTCAACTTCCTTTTCCGCTCATAAATCAAGATGGTGAGAATATACATGCTTTACATGAAAAAATCAGTGTCATCCCGCTGTCATTTACATTCAAAATGAAATAAAATTATAACATATGTATTCCTTAATCCTTCCTGAATAGTTGAACTCGTTATGAAAGCAATTATGGACACACAACATTGGTTTTAATCGCAATAAAATATATTGTTGACATTTCTACAAATGTCACAAGTTTTATTTTCTATATGCAAAAAGAAAGCATTTGTGAAACTTACTACATCTCATAGTATTTTATATGTTAATATCTTTATAGGCTCGTGTAAGAACGAAGACCGTCAAGAAAGCAGCACGTGTAATAATTGAGAAATATTACACTAAGCTCACTTTGGACTTCCATACTAACAAACGAGTATGTGAAGAAATTGCAATCCTGCCCAGCAAGAAATTGAGAAATAAAGTTGCAGGGTAAGAACTTTTACTCAAGTCCCAGAGGGACTTAGTTCATCAGAAAGGATGTTAGTTCATCTATTTGTTGAATTTTGTTCACTGAGAAAATACATTCATTCACAGGTGCTTTAGGAAAGGACCCCTACCCCTAGTTAGAACAACCTTACTGTGTCTCAGGACAAGCCTTCACCACATTAAGAATACGTCCCATTTACTTGCAATGTAGCAAATTGGAGTGGATCTGCTCTGAAATGATTGTATATGCCTTTTATCCTAAAAAATAATCCATAGAACCCTAAATTTTCTCAACTTATTTTCTCGCTTCAAATTAACAGGCCATGTTTACATTCAGATCTCTCTGGATTGTTCGTAAATTAATGCGCTGAGTACAAGTTTTTTCCCATGTTTATTTTGCCACACTGCTTATTACTGGAACAAATTCTTTCATTAAACAAGGGCAAAATCATTTTAACGATGGAACATTTTATCAAACCTACTCCCACCCCGAGATAGAAGTGGGTACTTTTTAAAAAAAAAAATTTTCTTAGGCAAAGAGCAAAATTAGAAATGACTAGGTTTAAAAATTCAAAATTTCTAATTCCAGTTTTTAATTATGTATTGATTTGAATAAATAAAATTTGATTATAATGTTTCATTTTCCATATAAACATCTTGTCATTTTTCTAATGTAATTTTAGAAACAGATTTTTAACCAATAAAATTTTTTGCTCAAGGTTAACATATACTGTTTCATGGGTTAAGTCGACATTTCCACTCAGTGAGCAGAGATTCGATGCTGAGTACAGAGATGAAAGAAAATAAAGACATGCATGTCATATATGAATATGTAGATAGATTATCGTAGAAGACAATGGTAATAAACAATTTGCCAGTGTATTTCCTCTGAAAGTGTAAACGAGTGCGTTTCTAAGGAGGGGGATACCGAGTGTAATTCGGAGTTCGATACCTTGTGTTATGCTCTGAGTTAAAAATTGACTTCTGAAACAAGTGCCTGTAGTATCTACTGTAAAACGAGAAAATTTTAGCGCAAACGCAAGTTGGAATGCATTGGCGCAAATAAATTTTAGCGCTTGCACTTGTCAGTAAAATATATAAATGTGATATTTTGGGTTTTTTTTAATCCACACCCATATTTAACTTTTTGGTTTGTCAAGCACGGAAACACATTAGTACTCCCGTATATCAGTAAACGTTCTTTACCGCGGTACGTATTGCTATCACATGGACGTGGTATAATGTTAAAATTTATTTTTTTATTTCTATTTTCAATTAAAAGAAATGGAGTATTTACTCATTTAAATCATATTAAAACAAAGCGTGCATCGACAGAAAATTACTTAGATAAAACGGTAATTCCAATCAGGTATTGTCTGCAAGCTTAATTGCCATGCTTGATTGCATTGTTTACCTCGAGGCGATAGATGATTGACACGCCGATCGAGAAGCCAAACTTTGAAGGTGCTAATGATAATAATCGGCTAACAACTACCTGGGTAACAATAGTTTAATTAAATTAGAATTTGGCAGATCTTTCTGTCTTCCGAACAAGTGCAGTACTAGTGTGTATATAAAATCCATTGACCCTTCGATATTACGTAATCGCGCGTTCCGGTTTACATGTACTTATGTAAAAGCTTTGAACACACAAAAATTGATATTTAGAAATCCTTTAGCGCACATTAAATTTTAGCGCTCAGAGGCTCTTGCGCCAAAGGCGCTAAAATTAGTAGTGTGCCAAATATTCTCATTTTACAGTATTAGTTTTTGACATTTGGCATTTATCAGACATAGGTGATACAATTTAAATAAATTTTTCTAACCAATGAAAAATTGTAATTTAATTATTCCTAAAAAGTCAAGGTAAAAAAATCCTGATTATTACCACTTCTTACATTTGACATCTATAGCAAGCGTATTAGAAATGAAGACCAAACACACATGAGAATGTTTGACCTTAATAACTGAATATTCTTTTCATTATAGGTTTGTCACACACTTGATGAAGCGCATCCAGAGAGGTCCAGTAAGGGGTATCTCCATCAAACTACAGGAGGAGGAACGTGAGCGCAGAGATAACTACGTCCCTGAGGTAAACTAAAATCTGATAATAAAAGGATCAATTTATAAAATGCTGATTAAGTATGCTCATAATGATACACACTGAAGCAATTGAATTCATTGATAGTTTTGTGCAGTATGAGTGATCTGCCCTTTGATGTATGTTAAAATAAAGGGGAATCTACAGAGAATGACAGAATTTGAAGTAGAAAAATATTTGTAACATTTATATTAGACCAAGATAAAGTAAATGAATGAATTTGAATATTTGTCTGTATTTTCAAATATATGTAGACAACAGTGATTTCTGTTTATCAGAGCACATTTTTCGTGAAATGTGGCAGGTTCTCCAATGTTGAAAATGGGCAAGATAAACTCAGTATGCATGAACACAATACAAAACACATTTGCATTCATCATAAGTTTGTAGAACTTCCTTTAGACGGTTTTAAAAGAAATTTTAAACGTTAAAATATGAATTCAAGTATTCTCTCAAAATGAAATTGGGAAAAATACTGCATATAGATACTTCATGAAATTTTTATACCATCCAGTTTAATTAGAGCTTGCAAAGGCAATATATTAAAAAAAAAAAAGAAGAAGAAAAAAACATTCAATTTTTTTATGGACTGAAGTATTAAATTTTGATTGTAGATCTCCTACATTGATCAACACGACATTATTGAAGTTGATCCTGACACTAAGGAAATGTTGAAAGCCTTGGTAAGTATTTGGTCATCATCAATTTTATTGTTTACTGAAATATGTAGAATTCTCTAACAGAGACAACTGTAATGGTTTGTTTTGTTTTTCAGGACTTTGGAAATCTTCAAGGTCTACAGGTCACACAACCTATCACAGCTGTACAAGGCTACAGACAGCCAAGAATGTAAAATAATAAATATCAAACCCCAAGGCTTGTGTCTGTTATTTATAAGTGTGTAAAAATTGTTAGAAGTACTTGACAAGTGCTTTAAATCATGACATTTTTAGCTCTTCTGTGATTGCTCAAAATTTTTAAGAGCCAATGAGCAGATTATCTCCAAACTTGCATACAAGGATGAGAATGTGTACTGGTAGTTTGAAAAATGTTTTGGGAATTGCCCTGAGGCAAAGGGCGTGGTCTCACGGTCACTTCATAGTTGACCGAAAGGATCTCTTCATTATAAATAGGGATCTGACCTATAGGACCGGGCTTGGTTTTATTCTCTACAAAAAGCTTGTCGATTTCCGTTCTGATTAATGACATTAGGCTGAATACATATACCAATTTGTTTTTCCTAATTTTATTTCAGTGAGTAGAGATAGGAGGAACCCTTTTTATTGATTTTCTGAGTTTGTTATCTCCAAATGTAATAACTGATATTTGTCTTTACTTCTCATTGTGCATAAAGGTAATGTCTACTGTCTCTGAAATTCTATTCTTAATGTCTAGGCTATTTATCCGTGGATAAAATAAAAACTTGTCTTTAATGTGTGCAAATTATAAAGGCCTAAATGAAATCCAAGTGAGTGCATTTACTGAAATATGTAGCCAAAATCAATGTGATTAAATTTTAAGGAATATATATATAATTGAAATTCATCGCAGCTCAATGCTGCCAAGAATATCCGTACTGAGTAACACATAGTGCGTTATTCTTTTTCTCGGAGAAAGTGTGCTTATACTGAGGTTCGTTCCACCTGACTGACAACTGAACATTGGATTGTTACGATTTGATATCTCTTTAGTGTTTCTTATATCAAGAATGGGCATGCATATAAGGGATATATAATTGAAGGAAAAATACACGTCTATAAAAAAAAATTAAAATAGTCTTTGAAAAGGCGAAATTTAAAACTGTATAAGTGTTGTACCAGGTGGATTCGAACCCCCGACTTTAAAAAGAGAGTATCCAAGGTGTAAAAGTCAGCGTATATATCAACTGAGCTAGTCTGACCATAAGAATTAATGGCATAAATTTAGAGAAGATTTTGAAAATCTGGTTTCCTTATTTTTTGTAGGTTTTTTGTGAATTTCGACCCCAGGGCAGGGGTGCCCCTAAAAAAAATCTTATCTTAAATTACTCCTTTCATCCTAACCTAACAAAATATCACAATTTTATTTAGGGGCAGGCCTGCCCTGATGGACTTCAAGGCCAAAATTCATGCAAAAATCAACGCTTTAAAGGACAAAATGGTGTTTCAATCAACTTTGGAGGTTTATTGTAAAGTTGTAAATAATAAATTTTAGGTATCAAATACAAATTTTAAAAAATTAGACATATATACGGTAGAAAACAACAAATAAAGATTGATTTTTAAATGTCACTTTTTCCGGGAAATTGTTCTCTCCTATAGGTCAATTCTTTTGTTAAACCGAATACACATGTACATCCTTTTTATAAAAAATTGATATTTTGCCCACTATAAGCCTAAAGGGCTAGGATCATCAAATCTTGTCAGCAGATGCATTTTAGGACTTAGTGTTGACTCAAAAGTAGGTCATGGTGATGCTTTTAGTTTTGCAGGTGAATTCATCTTTACCAGGGTAATTTAATTTTGGTGCATAAAGTGGACACTTTTTAAAAAGCCTGTGAATCAGTAAATGCATCATGAAACCTAATTAAATTTAGATGTTAGATCCTCCTACATACTCGCTTCTGTAACTTCTTACATCATTCCATAGAGGGACATGTCAGAGGTCAACTTGGAACAACTCTTAAGACTTTTTCACTTCAACAAATATAGATGATTTTGCAAGCGACAATTTGATTGGTTGATAGAATTTGACCTGTGACGTGATTCTCTATGGGATGTCATTTGATGTTAGTGTTGCAAGTATGCGAATGGATCAAACATCTAATTTTAGTTAGATTGTACATCATGGGGCCTGAAAGTGTGTAGACCTAAAATAGGTCATAGTGACCTTTCTGAATTCTATTGCTAATTTTTCTAAACATTTTTGTCAAACCTTGCTTTGGAGCCTTATTTATTATCATGAACTAAGTCATTAAAAAAAGGTAGCTAGTGTTCCTTCCTCAAGCTCTCAGCACTTTGAAGTGAAGTTGCTGGTCCTTTGGATGAGACCTAAGAACAAGGCCCCCTTGTCCCAGTACATGTAGGTATTGGCACGATAAAGAACCCTCACTACTCCATGACCCTGGAAGTCAAGTAAATGTCTTTTGAGACCTGTATATTGTGATGCTTCTTTATGAGTGAAAAATTTTTTGAATGGGATTTTAAACAACATTATAAATCAATTAAAATGGATGTCACAGTTAGAGTTTTGCAGGGATTAATTTTCAAACTTTTAGAGGATATTTTGAACACTTTGAAGCATGAGATCATCTAGCTGTTAGTAAATGCATCTTGGGTCCTCACAGTGCCTTCAGCTCAGGTGAGCTAAAAAGTAGGTCATCTTTACCGAACAGTTAACAGTATTTTTTTTTGTTAAATCAAGAAAAGCCTGGGCCAACAAAATAAGTAATTTTACAGTATAACACTATATAGTGAAGAAAAATCCAAGAATCAGTCTTTGAACATTTTTAGCTCTATTGGTCAGAGACCAGAAGAGCTTATGCAATAGTAATGTGATCCGGCGTCCGACTGTCTGTCTGTCCATCTGTAAACAATTTTTCAAAATGCTACTCCTCATACAGTTTTGGTTTGATTTCAATATAACTTGGCACACAAGTAGACTACACGAAGATACATAATTCTATGTATCAGTTTTTGATTTCGATGAACAGTGTTGCCGTGGTTACTAAAAATAGAAATTTCTGTGAAATTCTTCAAAATACTATTCATCCTACAGTTTTGGTCTGATTTTATTATAATTTGGCATACAAAGTAGACTACACTAAGATACACAGTTCTATATATTGGTTTTTGATTTCAATGAAGGGTGTTGCCATGGTTACCAAAAATTTCTGTGAAATTCCTCAAAATGCTACTCCTCCTACAGTTTCGGTCTGATTTCAATATAACTTGGCAGTTGGCACACAAGTAGACTACACTAAGATACACAATTCTGTATATTGGTTTTTGACTTCGATGAACATTATTGCCTTGGTTAATAAAAATAGTAATTTCTTTTAAATACTCTTAAAATGCTACTCCAAATACAGTTTTTGTCTGATTATAATAGAATGTATGTGGCATGCAAGTAGACTACACTAAGAACATAAAGAGACTAAATAATCAAGGATCATTACATATGTATTCTATTCATTGCTTTTGTAAAGTTTCAATTCCCAACTGCTTAAGTACTGTAGATTCCTAAATATATGCGTGGAATTAATTATCGGGATTTCGCGAGAAGCACCACACGCGAAATAAAATTACTCACCTTTATTTTTATGGTGCTGAAATCTAAGTAAAATCTCTTAATCAAATGTCCATCCGCGAACTATTATTCTCGCGATTTGACGTTGAAGAGCCCATTCGCGATAATAACTACTCGCGAAAAATAAGGA
The DNA here is from genome assembly GCF_032062105.1 of Saccostrea cuccullata. NCBI lineage: Eukaryota > Metazoa > Mollusca > Bivalvia > Ostreida > Ostreidae > Saccostrea > Saccostrea cuccullata. Next base: position 21,200 of record NW_026928966.1, on the reverse strand, counting down.
ATCTACAGTACTTTTCCTTTGCTATAAGTATATTACAAACCAGTAGAGCTTCAGTCTCAACAGAGACTTCTGGTTAATGATTCTCAATCAGTGAAGGGCAAAATAATAGTTGACATGAAAAGTTAAATCAATTTACAAATTTTTGACCGACAACTGTACACCAAGTCCTGATCTCTATCACTTTTTTGTTGAATATAATATTAAAGTGTCATTTTCATTGATTTCTTATTAGTCAAGTTTCATGACTGACAAAAGATTAAAATCCAATGTGGCCTTAACTTGGTCTGCCAAGGCATGTATATTCCGCAAACATTCCACACCCATATGTCGCTTAACCATGCACTTTATAATGATTCTGCAAGTCAATAACAATTCTTATTACACTTGAAGTCTATTATTTTTATTGTGTATTGAATTTCACTTTATAAGACAATAAACAGTATTTTATCATTAAACATAAAGGCTTTACTTTCAAGGACAAAGAGTATCATTTCATAGACTAGATGCAATTGTTCAAGGATTTAAATGAATATTACATGTACAGAAATGCTAAACAATACTAAATAAATTTTGGAGAAAAAAAATTGCATGTAACCTGCAGGGTCATTAAGTAAAGATGGTCCATGGTGTAATATTGATAGTCAACATTTTTAACTAATTTTTGAATTGCGAAAGAAAATAACATCTTGATCATAATGAAATGCATAAATATACCAAAATCTGCATTTTAAAGGAAAACAAAAACATCATTAGAGCTAGGGTACAAAATTCCTCATACTTTTTAAAGAGCTTTAAACTATTTTTAATGAAATATAACAGGAAAAAAATGTACCCGGTATTATAACAATTAAATACACAAGTAAATTTTAAAAAAAAGAAACATTCATCATTGGAATTTAAGGTATATTTCAATAGAAGTCTGTGAAATGTTCAAAATCTTAAAACTCAAAAATTGGATGGATCAGACAGAATTCAATTAAAATCATCTTGACTTGACACCGAAAAAGTAAAGAGCACTCATATTTAGTATATGACAAAATTAGTCATGGACTCATGGTTGTCTCTGGTTCTTGAAGATTTTTTTAAAGATTTTACAAAAGGATGCATTAATTTGGTCCCCATCTCATCATAAGCAACTGAACAAGGAAACTTTTAAATCAGTTTAATTAATTAGGAACAAGAGCTTTGTTCTCCTTGAGAGATTTTACACAATATTGTACCATTTTCTTGGAAAAGTTATTGGATCTCGCAAAGGTCCTGAAAATCCAAACATGAGGAAACATCTCCTAATGATCAATAACATAGATATAGAAGATATAACTTCCTATTAGAAGTATCAATAAATAATATAGGGACATTATTCTCAGCAGGAAAGAGGATCTTACAATCAATTAAACTACTTCATACTTATGAAATATCCTGCGTGACAAAAGGAAGCGACCATTGAATTCCTCAATATAGATTTTGTTTCCTACTGAGATATATAGTGATGTATATTAAATTGGGTTGAAAGTGCCCAGTGGGATAAATTGGAATTTTTTTTCCTTATTATTTTTCCACTCTACAACCAAATTTGGTTTAATATTAAAGTGTTTGTGAAAATCTTCTTCCAAAAAGAGAGCTAGAAGAAATAAATTGTGAGATGTTTATATCAGACACTCAAACATGTAACATATGGCATTATATAAAGATACATAGATGATTTAAGAAAAGCTTTTTGGCTCAGGTGAGCTAAAATCACCAATCAAAAACAGGAAATTTGTAAATAGATAAACTAACCTTTCAATAATTTCAATAAATAACATGATACAATCATCAATTACTAACAATATTGAATGGAGATGAGTGAAAAAAAATAAACACAATGACATGCGCAGGAAGCTTGTAAGTTAAATAATTTTCTGGTATGTACAAAAATTACTGGGGAACCTGATCAGAGAATTTGTTAAGGTGACCTATATACAGGAGTAAGCATATTCTGTGTGTAAAATAAAATATATTTAAAAAGAAAATATCCAAAGATTTACTGTTAGAAAAAAGCCAAAATAAATTTTATTTTGGATATGCTTGAAAAATTTAATAATTTAAAGAAATTCTGGATTTAAACTTCGTGTATAATAATTTGAGATTCATTTCATTTTTAAAATAACTTTCTTGAACATTACTGGAAGACACTGGAATAGTTTAGGTTGCATAAATTACATGACAATATCAACAGATGCACATTAAATACTTTTACAAAGATCTCTACAAAAAATACAGATGACCATTAAAACTGCATAAAATAAATGCAGTTTGCTCTTTATAGCTCTTAAAACACATGTATGCACTGTATACAAAAAAATTTTTCCTTGAAATACAAATCCAGCATGAGAAATAACCAAGATGTGACTACGAATAATAAATTACCAATAAACCTTTCTTGTAAGAATTTTTCATGCATAATTAGTGAAAAAAATATACCTAATATAAAATTTAAACTTCCATGTAACAGTACTAACATGAAAAGAGGAATGCTGCACACCAACATACAAAAAAGAATGCCTCTGTATTACAAAGAGTACCCATAGCACTGGCTGCACAACGTGCTGGGAGTTTTAGGAATCAACCTAAGTTTTCACCATTATGATAAGACTGTATCAAAGTATGAAGTCTCTCTAATCGGAGTCCTCGTCATCCCCGTAATCATTAGTATAGCTATTCCTGGGAGCAGCTGGAAATAGCAACAATGTAAATGTTGAGATCTATTTTTTGGGTTAAAAAAACATATATGTAAAACAAGAAAGAGAATATCACTACATGTATTCAATTAACCATTAATTAAAAGTCATCCTTGTTTATTTTTTTTTTATTCATTATAATAAAAGCTCTATTAAAATTGTTCAAGCATATATTATTGACACATCTACATTTAAGATATATGTTTTTGAGGTACGGTAATAAACAAATTGTTTCAGAAAATTAAGGTTAACAATTTTAAAATCCTCAGTGCTTTACCTGCTTGTTTAATTAAAGCTGCACATTCAGGATCTTTGGTGAGATCCAGAGGTAGTCTGTTCTCATTGTTCTTAATATCCACTCTGGCACCTTAACATAAAGAATTTCCAATAAACACGTAAGTGACATATAAAATTCATGTTCATCTTGTCATGGACTAACACTGAGAAATCATCAATTTTTAGGGGGAGGGGATGTAAGTGTTCAATTTTTTTTTTAATGACATGAAGTTCTTAGTAAAATACGTGAAATACATGTACAAATGTATGTACAAATTATCAAACTTCAGTACATGTATTACTGGGTCATATGTTAACTTCACAAAAGCAAATCCCATTAAAGCAATATTTTTCCCATTCAAACCATAAAAATCTGACCACATTAAAGTGAATGATTTGACAGACACTCACCTTTCTCAATTAACAGCTTGACAGCCTCTGCATGATTCTTCCAGGCCGCAGAGTGCAATGGGGTATCTCCTAACTTATTCTGTGAAAATTAAAAAAATAACAAAATATTATTATTAACTGGGAAGTATCCATCTTTAAAATCTTGATTGTTATATGCAATTGCAAAAAATTATTCCAAATATCCTCTGTAAAATGACCTGTTGATATACATGTATAAGAATTATTCCAATCAAACTGGAAACAACACAACTGCTAGCTGGTGTACATGTGAACTTTTACATGTGAAGGTATACTGTATCTGTACATATTTTGTACTGTATTAAAAGTTGACCGCAATCATTGAGTATAGCATTGTTGGCATAACCATGAATAAGCGCTACATATGTCTGAGCTGTGTATTTAAGAAATAAAGTCCGCATTTTCGTGAATGTTACAGGATAACCTCCGAGGTCGAGAAATGTTGTTTGAAAGATAAAAGCTGAGGCGTTAGCGGAGACTTTTATATTTCAAACATTTCGAGACCAAGGAGGTTATCCTGCAACATTCACGACAACAAGGACTTAACTTCTATTCTACAAAGATCATGAAGATCGCTAAAATATGCCTGATCGTTTCCTCTATAGAGAAACGAAATAGGTCACCATGTCTCAATTACGCTGTTCCATTTAACACCAGAGAGAAAATTTGTTTGCTTACATGTGTATGGAATGCAGACAATTTGAGCTTTCGTGGCATTAAAAATTATAAGCCTTTTTAAATTTCAAATTTGTTCGTTATATGTATTGATTAATTTTAATGAATATACAATAACAAAATCATGTTCCTGTTTAACTGCTTTATTGGTGTTTAAATGTGTAGGGTGGTCCGTGGAATAGTCCCGCTTGGGCTATAAAAACCTACATTCATCAATGACTTCATGCAATTTACAGTGTTCAGACTGCAAAAGACGACACATCAATGTGGTCTGAACAAGTATTTCATTTTAGAGTCAAATATTTATTTCAACAGTACAGGTTTGATACGTGTTTCTTTAACCTTTGCCTCTTACTATCTAACAAGAAAACAACAGACTATGAAATATAAATATTTAAACCCTGTCCATCTGTAATTAGAAATCACTTAACTGATATTAATGATCAATTTGAATTAATTTAGGAAATACTCCAGGAAATTAAAAGCCTCAATGGTTTACCTGAACGTTGACCTGACACTTAGAGTTAAGCAACATCTGCATGCAATCAATGTGTCCTCCATGTGCTGCCCAGTGTAGAGGGGTGGATCCAGCTTTATCTAGGGCATTTACAGAAACCTAGGAAAATTCCGAAAAAATATGCTGAATGTTGGAATCAGTCCTTACCAAATGGTTTACATTAAATTGAAGAAAAAACCCATTAAACTGTAGGAAAGCTATGAAATTATCCTCCATATAATGCGCATGTGTACATTTCCAAATTAAACTAGAGGTACTGTGAGCATTGAGCTCACTAAATGATACCCCCCGCCTCCCATATGGTTATAACTGATGACAAAGTCCATGTTTTGCCATGGCCGGGAAACCCAAAATATGTGTCAGATCAAAAAGTAAAATAGGAGGTGCACAATGGCAACATGTAATAAAGATTTTGTGAAAGTTTCATTAAATTTCACTCAGTGGTATAAGAGGAGTTGTGGATAAGAGATGGGTACCCTAAAGCGTAACAGACGGACGGACGGACGGCTAGACGGACGGACGGACGGACGGACGGACGGAATTACCGATTACTATATACCCTCCCGCTTTTCAAGCGGGGGGTATAAAAAAACAACAAGTTCAACCAGTTGAAAGTTCATTTTCTAACCTCAAAAAATATGAAGTAATAATAGATTAAACTGGTTCTTTATGACACTTGAAGCTTTAAATTGAGGTGCTAAGATGTAAAGAACATTTTAAAAGTGCTTTCTCTATTAAATCTACTTACATTATTTGATATGCATTCCCTCATAAAAGTAATATTTCCACGCTTGGCCGCTTCGTGTAAAGGGTAGTCAATAACTTCTGTATTCTTATCCACTGAAACAAAGAGAATAATGGTAATAAAATGTGATACAAAATAATAAAGATTTATTGGTTAATGCTCAAATATAATATTGGTGTATAACTTTAATTAATATTTTTTTCTAGCTCGATATATTTAGTTAATGAATTATCCTTTCAAAACTTAAGTGGAATGATGATAAGGCATTATCAATAACACTTGAATGTTGACTTCTAGCAAAATATAAACTTTAGTGTGCAAAGTGTGAGTATAATATACTACAGGCACATCAATAAATTATAGTCATACATTTATACTGTAGTTCCAAAAAATTCTGACATGACCTATTTTTGGGCTTCTATGAGTACTTCATTTTAAGTGAACCAAATTCTTTTTTTCCTCTCAAAGTTAAAATAGTTATTTTAAAATAAGGCCACTTGAATGCCATAGGTACATTATAAAAAGGAAATATGCAATATAAATGTCAATATGTATTTCTAAATAAAATATTATACATAAGGAGATAGAATAAATTTCTTGATATTTAAGCTGGAAGTAAAACATAAGACCAACAAAAATACAAACTACAAATATGTCCATAGGACATGAATGCCCAGCCGAGGGTATATTAGTAATGCAACATGAAAATTTGTATGAAATTTGATCTGAATATCTTGAAAAATGATGCAGTTGAATTGCATACATCAGTATATGTATCGCCATATGAAGATTGATACTAATTTAGGAAAAGTGAGGTCAAGGTCAAAGGAAAGGCCAAGGTCAATGAATGTTGATATAGTTGCAAAGCTCTCATCAGTATGTATAAGCATATACAGTTGAAAAAAATTATGAATGGTTTCTTTAAAACTGACATACACATAATTTGATAAAAGTGAGGTCAAAGATCAAATGAAAGGTCAAAAATGTTGATGTAGTTGAATTGCTTACATCAGTATGTATCAGCATAATAATTGATTCTAATATACGAAAAGTGAGGTCAAGTTAAAGGAATTAGGGCCAAAGTCAAAAATGTTGAATAGCTCTCATCAGTATATGAATTAAGTTTGATAAAATATCTTTGATGGTTTCTTTTAAACTGAGCTAAACACTAATGTAAGAAAAGTATGGTCAAGGTCAAAAGGAAAGTCAAGGTGAAAATGTTGATGCAGTTGAATAGCTCTCATCAGTATGTATCAGTATATGAAGTTTGACAAAAAATTCTTAGATGGTTTCTTTAAAACTGAGCTAAACACTAATATGAGAAAAGTGTGGTCAAGGTAAAAAAAGTTGATCAGTTGTATAGCTCTCATCAGTATGTATCAACATGTGAAGTTTGATAACACCATCTTGAATGGGTTCTTTAAAACTGAGATAAACACTAATTTAAGACAAGAGGCCCATGGGCCTTATAGGTCACCTGAGCTTCATGCAACAACTTTCCAGTGATTGAATTTGGTTCATGTTTTAAACCAGATGCTATAGCATTCACAATTTTGAAAGAGGCACCATTGATCATAACTATACACTTAGCAATTGCTTAGTTTGGATACTTAATACCCATAGGCAGGGTAGGGGAACAAAAAATGCAATTCAACTAATCAATAATGTATTCAGCAATTTTTAAATCAGCAGTGCCCCTACCACACATGAACCCCTGACACTAGGTCCACACACTGCACAATTTTTGAAAAGGCACCCCTGCTTTTCAAAAATATTTGATTTATCTATAACAGTGAACAGATTACATAGAATATGAGTCCTTGAGAGTTTAAATATTTTTTTCTTTCTGTTTCATTGAAAAGACAATCTTGAACCTCATTATTATTCCCCGATCACATTTATTTACGTTTTGGAGAAAAATCACCGAACTTAAATGGTTAGTACTGCTGAACGCTGCTTTTATTTCATCGTAAGTGTACTCGGGTTAATCCCTTAGCTATTTCAAATTTAGGCATATCAATAGCCATTAACAGAACCTATTTAATTTCAAAGTTAAGTTTGTTTTTTTTCTAGATCTGCGGGTGTTACTATTATAATATTACATTTAGCTATTTAGCCTCCATATGTCTGTATTATATCCGTGGATGCAAAGAATTTAACAATGAATAATTTTATTTCAGAAGAGCATGCAGTATAAAAACACATAAGGTGAAAACTTAATTATTCACACCTTTGTATATCAACTGGCCAATCGGGCATAATTACTGTCACGACAGCCGCCAGGGAGTACTTCAATATAACCATTACGAAAACAACTCATTATCACCTGTGGGAACCGATCAGTGGCTTCAATATAAGTGAAATTTCAATATATCCGATTTCAATGTAACCGTTATTTTAATGCAAAGAATATGAGAGGCAAAAACTGGGGATTTATTTCTATTTCAAAATAAGCGATTTCAATATAAGTGGATTAAGCTGTAGGTAGTTCATCTGCGTAATACCCAGGAGCAGAGAAGAAAATTTTCAAAGATTTAATGTATTTTCACTATATAATCAATAGAGCCCCACCCTAACACCAGAACCCCTGGTCCTGAGGCCATAAAATTCACAATTTTGGTAGAGGCACTCTTGCTCATCATTACTATGCAATTAGTTTATTTAATACCTAGGAGCAGAGAAGAAGACTTTCAAAGAATTAATGTATTTTCACTATATAATCAATAGAGCCCCAGCCTAACACTAGAACCCCTGACCCTGGGGCCATAAAATTCACAATTTTATAAGAGATATTCTTGCTCATCATAACTATGTACTAAGTTAGTTTATTTGATACCCAGGAGCAGAGAAGAAGATTTTCAAAGAACTAACGCATTTTCACTATATAATCTATAGAGCCCCACCCTAACACTAGAACCCCTAAACCTGGGGCCATGCAATTCACAATTCTGTTAAGAGGCACTCTTGCTCATCATAACTATGTACTTAGTTAGTTTATTTAATACCCAAGAGCAGAGAAGAAGATTTTCAAAGAATTCATGTATTTTCACTATATAATCAATAGATCCCCACCCTAACACCAGAACCCCTGACCCTGGGGCCTTAAAATTCATAATTTTGGTAGAGGCACTCTTGCTCATCATAACTATATATTTATTTAATACCCAGGAGAAGAGAAGAAGATTTTCAAAGAAATAATGCATTTTCACTATATAATCATTTTAGCCTCGCCCTAGCACTAGAACCCCCGACCCCAGGGCCATAAATTTCAAAAATTTAGTAGAGGACTCAATGCTAATTACAATCATGCAAACAGTTTGATTGCTTGATGTACAAGAGTAAAGAAGAAGATTTTTAAAGATTGCATTAAACTTAGTGGTTTTGGCCTCACCCCTCAGGCCCCGGAACAATATTTGTTCCCCTTCAACCATAGATGCTTTATGCAAAATTTAGTTGAAATTGGTTGAGTGGTTGCAGAGAAGAAGCTGAAAATGTTCAATTGTTAACTCAGAGTTTACTCAGGTGACCTAATAAGTGAGGTCAAGGTCAAAGGAAAGGTCAAGGTCAAAAAAATGTTGATGCAGTTGCATAGCTCTCATCAATATCTATCAGCATATGAAGTTTGATGAAATTATCTTGGATAGCTTCTTTGAAACTGAGCTTTGGACTGAGCTAAACACAAGTGTGACCGAAGGACAGACAGAAGGACGGAAGATGGACAAGACAAACACTATACGCCCCGGCCATTTTCATGGCCGAGCATTAAAAAATCTGACTAGAACTTTCAAATTATGATTATTGCCAATAGTTACTACCAGATGTATTTTTTACATTAAAACCTATTTTGAACATGTTCAACATGAACTTCCTACTCTCTGCAAGATTATAACCACAACAGACTACTAATAAATAAGTTACTGTTACAGGGATTTCAATGACCTCCCTCATTTAAACTCATTTTGTAAACTTTATTGATGCTTTAGTAATCTTCTTCCTGAATAAAGTATTATAATTGTACTTATCATAATTATATGGTCATAATTTGATAGACATATGTACTTTGTAGCCTTCTTTTCACACTAAATTTGACTGTGTATTGCATGATAATCAAGTCTATTTCATCAATGCATAGGGCTCTTGTTGTTTGTACCTACATACTGTACCGTAATCAATAATTTTCATATGCGATTTAATTTTTGCTGTTTTAGAGGTATGGAGAGACCTACAAATTAATGACCACTACAAAATGTTAAATTTTACATGCATTACCACTTGAAGATTTTCTGATCATCAAATCTCACCAAACCAATATTTTTTCCTCAAACCTCAAAAATTTGACTCCAAGTATATATGTGATTTTACAGTATCCAAGCCACCAGATCACTCCTCTCTCAGAATTTCAAGGAGCTTATTTTATATGACCTGTTTATAGATTTGTTTTATAAGCTGTTTTTTTAGACCTATAACAGTACTGTATGTTATATTCACTTATTTTATCTTTATAATTGCAAGTATCACCAAAATATTAAATGTATTTTATCATAAATTTTCCAAGAAAAGAGACAAATTGCCCCTAGTTCCTTGTTTTTATTTAACATTGAAACTCCTAGAAAGAAGTGTAAAATCTAAAACAAGGACTCACATTTAAGTATTTATTTCCAAGTTTCTTTTCTCGAGACTCACCGTAATTACTAGGAATAAGTCCCGTTTTGTCTCCACACTTGGCTTTCCACCAGTCAGAGTTGCTCATATCAAGAATATACAATGTATCACCTTCCTCAAAAGACAATTCATCACTCTAAAAAATACATGGTAGTATTTTGAATATTAGACCTGATAATATTAAACATCATAAGGCTTCTTGTCTCCCTTAGGGAGAATAAATAATTATACAGAATTGTTTTTTTAGCTTTATTTTTTTTGTTTGGTATAATCAAGTCATTAATCCAAGAAATGGTACACAAATTTGTAAACAAGTTGCTGTCCTTAAAAAAAATATGTGGACCATATGCATGTTTTTTCTAACTGAAATTCAATAAAGAAAATTTTACTGTAGGGAATATTCATGTAGGTTTGTTCACATATTCTACAATGATCTGCCTACTTTTGACTGATTGTAGTCTCAAAGCAAAATTGTTAAATTTTATCTCTGATTAGCGGCCTTTAGTTTTGTCAGTTTCAAAAATCGGGCTATTTTGATACATGTAACCCGTAATGGCTTGGACTTGACACCTGCTCTGGATTTATACGGAAGAAATCTATCATGGAAAAAATAGAGATCTGATAGTTCAGAAGTAGCACAGCTCTGTAGCACGCAGATTTTTTTTTGTCGGCGCCCCCCCCCCCCCCCCCCACACACACACACATTAAAAGCCGTTGCTACAGACCTTTACCAAACGATATTAAGATTGCTGGAATATTAAATTATTTTGCGAGCCTTGATGCACAAAACTAATGCCGGTGAAAACTTGTTCTATCTTTTAAAAGCTAGAACTAGTCGTTGAGTGACATTTTTCATTCAAGTTGTTATATCTATATACTGTAACTTCTTAAAATGCTTGTACCATAGAATCAATGTTTAGTTTGTATATAAAAGTGTATTTAAAAGAGATAAAATCGGATCTGCCAATGAAAATACAGGTGACTCTCGATCTCTCGAAGTTCAAGGGACCGCAAGAAAAGTTCGAGAGATTGGGTGGTTCGAGAGATAGAAAGTAGATAAAATCCGGAATTTTCAGTTCCGATCATAGATGTTCTACTATTATAAATACCGGAAGTATATGTAAATAAAGTCATTTAATTCACGTTTTTCAATCGTATTTTACAGGTAATTTACTTGATATCAACAGCAATGATCGTATTTCGACTAAATAAAACGAATTCCTAAAGTTTCAATATTTGTTTGTTCTTTTTTCATGACTACATGAAACCCGAATAGCATTGTCGGTTTGGCTATTCCGCGGTGTGATCGGGTCCTTCACCAGTGTTCACCAGATGATTTTAATCGGTATTCCGTCCTTGAGAAAGGAATTTTTGGTGCAATATTTGCAATACTGGGGTTATGTAGACTCCAATAAAAGTTCATATCTTTGGAAACTTAATAAAACAAACGTCTATAAATTATTTTCTTAAAATTGTCGTCTCGGTTTCAAGTCAAAATAAGTTGTGAATTCGTTTATAATTTACCAATATAATAACCAATTAAATATATCAACACGCGGACGACCCACAGGTGTAGTATCATCTATGTAAACACCCAATTAACACCTCCATGCCAGCCCCAAGCGTTCACTGTTTTCCAGGTAAGTCCAGGCTGCATCAATTTTATGCTTGATTGGCGAGTATACGCGCTGCAATCAAAACTTCGAGAGATAGAGAGTAAAATTCAATGAAATATGTGTAATGGGACCCATGTTTTGGTTCGAGAGATAGAGAACTTCGAGAGATAGAAGTTCGAGAGATCAGGAGTAAATTTACTTAGTTATATAGAGGGAATAAACGGGACCGAAGGTTCACTTCGAGAGATCAGAGTTCGAGCCATCGAGAGTCACCTGTGTAAATGCAATATGCAGATTTAGAAGTGCGATTTGCCAATGAATGGCATATTTTAATTCAAATAGGGCAAATTATTCTATGGTCAAGTTACCTAAGGTGCAAATTCTTTAGCATTCTCGCGCATGCGTAGCCTGTCGTTTGCCCATGGCATCCGGTTTAACCTCGCTTATATATTTACTGCGTGGACCTCAGGGTCCACGCAATAAAATGTGTATAAAGTGTACACAAATTGAAGTAAATTTCTTTTGCAAGAATTTCAAAACTCATGATTATAGGCTTCAAAGAAAAATAGGCTAAACTCACAGACACTTGTTTCTGTAATAAAATGTTTTCCCGAGTACAGAACAAATTAAAAAAATAATGAGATTAAAAGTTCAATTGCAGTGTTTAAATCTTGCAGTGAATAAAAAGAACTTGTTTATGTTTAATTTTCTATTTAAAACTTTACAATATTTTTCTGACATTATTTTAGATATTTAGGCAATCGAATCCCAGGAACATAAGATACATTTTTCAGTCAGAGAGCAGAGTTTTGACACTGTTTGCAGACTGAGATAAAATAAAAGACAAGTATGCATATATGGTTGACGTATGGATAAATTATCGTAGAATTGAGACAATGGTAATAAACAGATTGCCAAATTTTTGTTTCATGCTAAGAAAGTTTAAATGTCAGAGTGCAATTCTGGGAAAGGGGGTATGCCAAGTAATTCGGGGTTGGATACCTTGTGTCATTATTACATTGCAGCTCGCAGCAGATTAAAAAATTCTTACAGAAACAAGTGCCTGTGGCTAAACTAGACATTTGTGCATTTCATAAAACATTTTTTATTTTTCGATGCATCATGTCAATCATAATAAGTTACATGGTTAAGGAAAAAATCTTGCATCATGAAACTTGATAAGGAGAACATTTTAAATAAGTTACTTTTATTTTGATTTACTTACCTGTTGAGCATCATAGTGATACAGGGCTCTCACTACCTTAACATGACCTGATGTGAGAAAGAAAAAAACAAGAAATTAATACTAGAGTTGAATACTACATATCACTGTTCACTTGTATCACGACTATGAAGATAACACATTAATAATGCACCGGGACAATACTGCACAATAGCGTAAGTTTGATTAAGTGTGTCAAACAGGACATAATATATTGAAAGTCGACATCTACAGTGTATACATGCATATCGATAAATGCACAGAAAAAATAAACAATCCCCACCTCAGAGAAAGGGACTGTAACGTTTACCTGGCTTTGGAACAGGGGGAGGTGGCCTGCTGGGTCTTGCCGTGGACGTCATACCGCAAGCACGAAGAAAAAGAGATATAAATCGGCTTCGACAGGGAAGAGGAAGTATTTCCTGAATTTTTATTTACATGCAGCGAGGAATGTCGAGCCCGACAAATAAAATATCGGAACACAAGCCCGATGTTGAAGATACCCCACATTATGAAAAAAGGCCTAAATAAAAAAAAGGGGGGTAAACAAGAAATACATGTAGGTAAACACACTTATTTATAATTAAAAACCAGAAGTCTCTGACAAGACTGTAGCTCTACTAGTTTGTATTTTGTAACAGAGGAAGAGATGACTACTGAGTAGCATATAAAATTGCACTTTTAAAAGCAATTAATAATATTGAAATTGATCATTAAAACTGTAAAAAATGAAAGAAAAAGTGACCAAGCTCACATACTCCATGCTCCCCAAAACTCAATGTGCTCGAAATCTTGGGAAAAAAATTTTAATTAAGGAATCGTAATTTCCGGTAATTATGCACATTAATTTATACATAGTGTGTCCTAATTAAATATCTGCAAAGTTTGATGTTCGAAAGTCTGTGCAGCGGTTTATGAGGAGATGCGCTGACAAACTGCTCATCGTTATATTTAAGATATCCCTAAAAATCTAAGTTGAAAAGTGCCGAAATTCCCAGAAAAATAATTAAAGGATTCGGAATTTCCTGGTAATATGAACATCTATACATTGTGTACTCCTAAATATCTCCAAAGTTTGACGAAATTCTGTGTAGCAGTTTATGAGGAGTTGCGCTGACAAACTATATTCATCGATCTCTATATTCAAGGTATGGACAAAAATCTAAGTTGAAAAGTGCCAAAATTCCCAGAAAAATAAAGGAATCAGAATTCCCTGGCAATTAATATATATAATATATATATATAATTATTAATAATAATTAACACACTGTGTCCTAAATACATTGTATCTCCAAAGTTTAACGAAATTCTGTGCAGCGGTTTATGAGGGGTTGTGCTGACAAACTGCATGCTCATCTCTTAATATTAATAGTATGGCCAAAAATCTAAGTTTTTAGTGAGGAAATTCTCGGAAAAAATAAAGGAATCGGAATTTCCTGGTAACATGCACATCTACACATTGTTTCCTAAAAATCTGCAAAGTTTGACGAAATATTCCATTTTGTGGTGGACATAAATTATAGGATCTCTAAATTCATACCTTGAAAACCACGAGTGGCATGCATGCGCACTCTGTGAGTGAAGTATATCAACTACAAAGGGCCCAGGGGATATATCAATAGAATATATATGCACCAGACATGGATTTTTCATATAATATTCTGCTAGACCTTAATTTTAGACCTAGAAACATATGGGATGGTTAAAAGTCACAGCACATGCATATATACATGCACCTTTTACCCATAGGCACTCTGTGGGTGAAGCAAGAGCAAGCTTCCAGGGCCAAACTAGGAGAGAGCTAGAAGATATGCTCCAGACAAGACGCTTTAAACAATGAGTGTATTTTTTAACCTTGACTATATTAATTTTTGTTCAATTTCACTGCACAGTCATTGACCGGTGCACTCTGCGAGAATTAGTACGAACCACAATGGACCCAGGGGAGAGAAGATATGCTCCAGACAAGGATATTTCATACAATGAGATGACCTTAACCTTAGAAACATGGTTCAATGTCACTGCATACCCTTTATCCAAAGGCACTCGGTGGGTGAAGTATGAGCCAGATTAGGACAAGAAGAGATAAGATATATGCTTTGGAGATCTTGATTCAGGCAGACTGATCACTCTAAGGTGCCAGAAGAGAGGGACCCTAATAACAGATTTTGCAAAATCTATATGACATCACAGGAGGCTGGAAATACCTTAAAAATAATTTTGACGGTAGCCCTGCAGGGAATAACAGAATATGCCTCAAATATTAGATAATATTTACATTTATGATGTCTTGTTTGAGATAAAATTATAAATAGTCAATGAACTTTATCTTTCGGGCATCAATGTACTGGTTTATCAATAGGCATGGCTAAAAAATCATGTGCATGCAGGGCGGGACAAATAAGAGACAAGATTATATAAGCACGGCTTGTAGCATGTGTACGTACCATATGTAAATATAAGGAATAACTGTCAGATTTTTCAATTTCATGATGATGATCAATCAATCGGCTTGCGTGATAATTACCCCCCGGGGTCATGATTTGAACAAACTTGAATCTACACTGACTGAGGATGCTTCCACATGAGTTTCATCTTTCCTGGCCCAGTGGTTCTGAAGAAGATTTTTAAAGATTTTAATTTTCCTAGTATATATTCCTTAATGTAAACCTTTGATCAGCCATTGTGGCCGTGCCCTACACCTGGGGGTCATGATGTGAACAAACTTGAATTTACACTACCTGAGGATGCTTCCACATGTCGAGTTTCACCTTTAAAATTCCTGGTCCAATGGTTTTGGAGAAAAAGATTTTTCAAAATTTTTCCTATACATATTCTTATGTAAAAATTTGATTAGCCATTGTGTCCCCGCCCTACCCCCTGGGGTCATGATTTGAACAAATTTGAATCTTGCTTCCACATGCACAAGTTTCATCTTACCTGGTCCAATGGTTCTGGAGGAGAAGATTTTTAAGAAAAATTCCTATATATTCCTAAGTAAAACTTTGATCAGCCATTGTGTCCCCAGCCTATCCCGGTAGGGGGGGGGGGGGGTTGGGTTCATGATTTGAACACTTGAATCTATACACTAGCTGAGGATGCTTCCAGACATAAATATCATCTTTCCAGGCCCAGTGGTTCTGGAGAAGAAGATATTTAAAGATTTTCCTTTATATTCCTATATAAACCTTTGATCAGCCATTGTGGCCCTGCCCTACCCCCGGGGGGTCATGATTTGAAAAATTTCAACTTACACTACCTGAGGATGCTTCCACATGTCAGTTTCATCTTTCCAGGCCCAATGGTTCAAGAGAAGATTTTGAAAAGATGCCTTTAATTTTTCATTAATTCATAATTATCTCCCCTTGGAAGAGGGCTTGGCCCTTCATTTAGAAAATTTGAATCCCCTTCACCCAAGGATACTTTGTGGCAAGTTTGGTTGAAATTGGCTGAGTGGTTCTTGAGAAGAAGATGAAAATGTGAAAAGTTTACAATGACAACGACAATGACAGACAATGGACAAATTTTGATCAGAAAAGCTCACTTGAGCCTTTCACTCAGATAAGCTAAAAAGTCACTGAAATGACTGGGGTGAACTTATAATACAAAAAACTTTTCCTCTGCTTTAAGGGCTTGGAACCTTCTGCTTGAAAAAATGCAAATCCCAAATGGAAGAAATTGATTTTTTTTTCAAGCAGGCAGCATTAAAAGTTTTGTGCTTTTTTTCTACTGTTATGCCTTTTTTTGGCTCTTTGATTATTTTTAGAGCCTTTTTTTTTGTTGGTTTTTTTGGTTTTTTTTCAGGTTAATTGTTTCATATCCTTTTGTTGTCGCCTTTTTAGTTTTTCTGTTTTTTTTTTGTTTTTTTTTTTTCAATGTTTTCTTTTTCTTTCTCTCTTTCTTTTACATTTGGTTTTGATTTTTGAAATTGCACAAAACTTTGGCATTTGAGATCTTAATACAATTTAACAATTGACATTTGCAGGTACATGTACTTTCATTACAGAACTAATCACATCAATAATAAATGCTGACTTACACTCAATATCATGTACGTACAATAAATTCTTAAGTGAATTTGTACAGACTTATTATAATCACAAATAAAAACCAGAAGTCTCTGTCGAGACTATAGCTCTACTGGTTTATACTTAAAACAAAGGAAGAGAAAAGTAGCAGTTGGGACTTGAGACTTTAAAACAGCAATAAGTAAAAAAAAATGATCCTTGCTGCTAATCAAAAGAAAAACAGATGCACAGAATTATGTATCTTAGTGTAGTCTACTTGTGTGACAAGTTATATTGAAATTGGACCAAAACTGTAGGAGGAGTAGCATTTTGAAAGAATTTTACAGAAATTTCTATTTTTAGTAACCACGGCAACACTGTTCATCGAAATCAAAAACAAATGCACAGAATTATGTATCTTAGTGTAGTCTACTTGTGCCAAGTTATATTGAAATTGGACCAAAACTATAGGAGGAGTAGCATTTTGAAATAATTTCTCAGAAATTTCTATTTTTAGTAACCACGGCAACACTGTTCATCGAAATCAAAAACAAATGCACAGAATTATGTATCTTAGTGTAGTCTACTTGTGCCAAGTTATATTGAAATCGGACCAAAACTATAGGAGAATTAGCATTTTGAAAGCATTTCACAGAAATTTCTTTTTTTAGTAACCAAGGCAACACCGTTCATCGAAATCAAAAACCGATGCACAGAATTATGTATCTTAGTGTAGTCTACTTGTGTGCCAAGATATATTGAAATTGGACCAAAACTGTAGGAAGAGTAGCATTTTGAAAGAATTTTACAGAAATTTCTGTTTTTAGTAATCACGGCAACACCGTTCATCAAAATCAAAAACCGATGCACAGAATTATGCATCTTAGTGTAGTCTACTTGTGTGCCAAGTTATATTGAAATTGGATCAAAACTGTAGGAGGAGTAGCATTTTGAAAAATTGTTTACAGACAGACAGACAGACAGACGGACAGACAGACGGACGGACGACGGACGCATTACTATCGCATAAGCTCTTCTGGTCTCTGACCAGTAGAGCTAAAAATTATATTACATTAAAGCAAAACAATGGATAAAAAAATATTATTTACATTAATTAGAATATTTTCAAAATGAACATATTTATCTCATTGGCAGAAAAAATGGATGCCTAGTCAGTGTTGGGGGAAACTGGAAACCGGTCAGCACCCAGAGAAAACCCACATGTCTATGTGGGCAACCCCAAACCCTCTCACAACTCAGATACCTGTATCCAAAACAAAGTTCACAAAAAAAATTATTTTGGATAACAAAAATGGATGTGCCTTAATTAGTTTACATGTGTGCTTCCCAGATCTGGCTTTCTGCACTGTCATCTTTCTTTGTCTTAAATTTCTCCAAATATGATCACAAGGATATGCCTCTTCAATACTCTTATTTTCTGTCAATGAATTAGAATTAATTAAGATAATCATAGATAACCATTAGGACCAACAAAGTAAAATGATTAAAAAAGTCATACAAAAATGGCATACACTTGGGCAACTTATTCCCATACCTCAGGGCTACTAAAAATAGAAGTTTATACTTCAGCTTCTGTCAAATAGCTACATAGTATATTAGACAAGAAATAAAGAAAAGAACAGACGTTTCTTAGCAAAATATTATATAGCTCTAAGTTGATATTTTTTTCTGCTTTTCATGTTGATTTTAAATGTCATATACCTGATCAGTGTCAGTAATCCATTGTGGCAAGTCTTGCTGTTAGAAAGGTCAATGTCCATCAATCTTGTCTTTTACATTTGTTTTTACCAATTTCTGGCTGGCTGTAGCGGCTCATTTCCATATCTTGAAGAGTCAACTTCCATCAGTCTTGTCATTTTCTAGGTTCTTCCACCAATTCCTGTCTGTAGCTGTAATTATTTCCTGGACTTCTTGGAGGGCAAATGTCCATCAGTTTTGCCCTTTTTCAAGTTGCAATTAACTCCTGTCTTGTTGTGGCTGCTCATTACCTCTTCTTGGAGGAAAGGCAAAGATTCATCAATATATATCTTTTCAAACTGTGTCCACCAATGCCTGTTTGACTGTGGCTGCTCATTTCCAAATCTTGGAGGGTCAACAAGTCCATCAGCTTTGCATTTTACACCAGTTGCTAACCCGGCCGTTTCCTGTAAGGCTGCAAATCCCTTTTTCCACATTGTTGAAGAAACACTTCACAGACAAGCTATTATCTTATGAAACTTCCTCTTCAGCCTGTCGGATGCAAGTTACATTTTTTAATCTCTTTTCAGGGATGGGGTGAAAGGGGTAATGGATACCAAGTCCTTTAGTTTCTTTAGCTATAGCTGTCTAGGAGTAAAAAGGTAATAAGAAGGTCAAATGAAGTAAAAATGAGGAACAAAGAATCACAGAGAATGGCATGCTGGGGGTAACTAATTCCCATACCTGAGGCTTCCTTGTCATTCATGTCAAGCACATCCACATGACTTCATTATACCCCCCCGCTTGAAAGGCGGGAGGGAAAATAGTATTCAGTATGTCCGTCCGTCAGTACGTCTAGCTGTCTGTATGTCTGTCCGTCTGTTATGCTTTGGGGTACCCATCTCTTATTAGCAACTCTGCTGAATGAAATTTGATGAAACTTTCACAGAATATTTATTACATATTGCCATTGTCCACCTCCTATTTTATTTATTGATCTGACACATATTTTGAGTTTCCCACAATGAAACATGGACACAGCCATTTATATTCATAAGGGAGGTGGGGGGTATCATTTAGTGAGCTCATTGCTCACAGTACCTCTAGTTTGAGTCTCTACTGGGTATACTGTCACCAAATCGATCATCAAAACACTATAAAATAGAAAATTAACAAATTCTTCAACATTTATCTGTATAAAACAGAAGTACATGTATTAAAAAAAGTGAGAAACATTATATGTAAATGAAATATAATTTAGAATCAAGGATCAAATATTCCTTTGCTTTTCTTTTTCAAATATATAGCCTTGGAACATTGATTATATTACATACCTGATCAGTGACCGTTATCCACTGTGGTAAGTCTTGCTGTCAGGAAGGTTAACATCCATCAGTCTAAATGCCATTTCCAGGTTTTTCAACCAATTCCTTCCTGCATGGCTATGGCTGCTCAGTTCCACATAATCTTGGACAAATCAGCATGCTGGGAGTCTGGTCATCACCAATGCATTTAAATCTACCAATTTTTCCCACTAATACCTGGTAGATTACTTTTTCCACAAAGACAATGTCCACCATATTCCTCTTCAACTTGTCAAATGCAAGGGTCTTATTTTAAACATTGCCAGCTTATAATTCTCTCATTTGCATAAAAAGAGGTGTGTGTAGGTGGGAGAAAGGTGGGGTACCTGTAGAGAACCCATGTGTCCAAATATTTATTTTATTTTTCACTGAATAAAAGATTACAAAGCTCACCTCAGAGTTAACTTTTATGGTCACCTGAGTATAATGTAACAATCCCTAGATTAATGAAAACAAAATAAGCTGATAAATATAAAGCTTTACAGTGATTTAAACAATCATTGGTGAAAAGAAAAAAGGAATTATTTAATTCTTTCAGTAAGCAATTAATAAATTGAGAAAAGCTAGCTAGTATATAAAATTCCATGACTGGTATAAAACACCCTTCTTGAAACTTTAGATCTCTACTTTTATTTTCATTTTGGTTGGAGAACAAAAATTCTATGAAATCTTTCAAGATGCTGTAGTTCTCTTTGTGATCGGGAGGCCCAGGTTCAATTCTCGTTCGCAGTGCCACGTCAAACCTAAGACGTAAACATAGGCAGTGACTGTTCCTTCGCCAAGCGCTTGGCACTTGAATTTAAGTGAAAGTCACAGGTCTTTCGGATATGACCTTAAAAACCTATTAGGTCCCAAGTCACAGTAGGCAAAGGCATGATAAAGAACCTTCACTACTCAAAGCCCCTGAAGCCCTTCACTGGCATACAGTGAGTGACGTTTCCATATGAGTGAAAAATTCTCGAGAGGGACATTAAACAATATACAATCAATCAAGATGCTGTATTATAAAATATTTTCTTTCACATTTTTTCATTTTGCATGACTTCATGCATTTTCCTGAACAAGCATGAATAATATTATAACATTTTTGTTTACAAATAAGCAAGAATATTCATGAACAGTTCATGCATGAGTTTTAATCATTTATGAACATTCCTGAATAACTTTTACATTTAATTATTCATGAACAGTTCATGAAGATGCAATGAACTTTTTATTGGATAATTCTTGAAATGATGAATGTTCATGAACATGACTATTAATGAATTA
>NW_026928965.1:0-36362 GCF_032062105.1 Saccostrea cuccullata | reverse complement strand
CCCACCAATAATGCGCTGCTTAATTACACTAGTACCATACCAATCATATGCATCGAAAGGACAGGAACATGTATAGGAGTGTTGCTATCATCTGATGAAGTTGAAATTGATGTTCTAGGCGTGGATGGTTAAAAGGATTGCCCTGCACTCGCTCTCACCGAATAGATAACAAAACATACATGTGCCACTTCCGATTAAATCTTATTACATGATATAAAACTTTAATGTAAACCTTAAGTAATTTGAGTGTCAACCTTATAATGAAGACACTGTATTACCAAATTTAGGACCAAGTCTCAGAAAGCTTCCATAGGTAAAAAGTGAAAGAAATCTCAATAACTTCACACTATGTTTCCTTATTCGGCACTCTAGCAAATAATGTCATTTAATGACTGATTTATGGGACTTTTAAAATCTTTAGAATTCCAAACCTTCCAAAAAGTACACTGCATGAGAAGTTGATTTTCTTTTCTAATTGTTTCGTTAATTAGCTAGTTCTAGTACTTACATTTACGTGCAATAAAAAAAGTTGTCAAATTATGCTTTTATCCCTTTGTTAATGAAGGCTAATTTCTCATTAAAACATTTTTTTTAACTTCAATAGAAACGGATGCTTACATGAAACGCAGTCATTCTCTTTTAAAAAAGTATTAGATGTAAAAGAGCATTTTACAAATTATACATAAACATTTCATTCTAACGTCATTCATTTGTATTATTCATGTTTTTATGGTATCGTTGTTTTAGTTTTGAAAACAAATATTTATGAGGACGAACTGCTCACAAGATCTTTGTAGAGAAATAAAGTGTAATTGCTTGCATCGATTGCACTCATTCTTTATTCCATATGCCAGCAAAATACAATTGTTGAAGGGAATTAGTTCATATCTGTTTATTTCCAATATCTTAATGAGTTAGTTTTCAAAATTATTTTATAAAGCTGTAACTTGCCTTCCGTTAAGAAAAAAATATTCATTTATTATAGAATACACGAATCATAACATGAGGAAAAGAAAACCTTTGCTTGGATATTCAAGTCATTTACTTACAAAGACGAAGTTATATCAACCCTAACAAAAAATACTAACAGTTAAAGATAGTCAATACTTTGATTTACTTTAAAAATCACGTTTTTTACCGAAGAGAACCAGAAACACACGCTGATGGTGACAGGTCTGAAGGAGAAACTCACTTCTCCATTGCACCAGAGAAAATTTGTATATATCGGTAGGAGAAAACGATATACAATTTTAATAAATTAAGCTGTGGGAACAAATGGCGAAGTCCAACTTCTACCTAGGGAACATATTCAATCCACTGTTTTTACATTTTTTACCAATTTGTCACCTTAACTGTACTACAAAGTGCAGAAATCGATGTTTTTTAAACAGAAAACATTCTCATGACTAGTCACTGTGAGACATTGCCTGAATACGGTGACACCTGTCTAATCCGACATAAACTAGTAGACGAATTTTCTGTCGAAATTGACGGGAAGTCGGATTGCACAGTTTAAAAAAGCAAAGAAAATAGTGAAATGAAAAGAAATATAATGTCTGATTCACAGTGTGATGGATTGTGCAGGTGTCGGATTAGACAGGTTTCACGGTATTGGTATTATCGTTCTTATTTCTTAAATGATAACTATATCGGTGAATTCATAATCAACCAAGAAGACTTTTATTTATTTTATAAAGCATGTTTAATGAAAAACGTGCTTAAATAATAACGTTTCAGATTGCATCTAATCTATTCCTAATGTACAAGAACATTTTTTAATAATACAAAAAATTTAAAATGCTTACATGTAATAGACTGAATTGCTACTAATTTTACTAAACTCGAGTTTATGTATATAATCAGCATTCACGTCTTTCGTAGAGCTTTTGTTTACCTCCATTACGGTCTGATGAAATGGCTGATCACAATATACCTCAGTTTCTCTGCCTCACCATAATCACACTCTTTCGAAAAGCTTCATCAACCGCCACTTTGTTCCATACCATATAATGACCGCCAATCACTGCAGAATTGGCGTACCTCCCGTTAAGATTTGATCGGAAACAGTCTTGTACCCCTATGCACCTTTAAACATTTGAACACAACTACGACTTTCCCAGTCGTTGTCCTGGTCACTTGTACTAAATTTCATACCATTATGAGCAAAACCGTCACCTGTAATACAGTATACTAGTAATTGGCAATTAAATCTACCACATGTATCCATAAAATATTTGTCATAAAACAGTAACCGCCACAATAGTTATCATTGCCCACATCTGTTTTAGGATACTGATTATGTATAAATGATATACCGTTTTATTTTCGCCACTTTCGCCCTACCCTCATTTGGGCGAATTTAAAAAAGGGGCGATTTCAAAAAATAAAGCATAATTATGAATGGGCGAATTTAAAACGGGCAATATTGTTTTCAAGTGTGAAAGGGCGAATATAACATAGGGCAAAAATAACCCTGTATTCAGTATTTTGCATCACAACAAAAACACTTCCATGATAAGTTGATGTGTATACGGTGAGCAGTGGTGAGTATGTTAATTAAAAACTCGGTTCTGCGATCTTTTTGAAAAGCACCTCTTCGTATTTTCGTCGCTTTCTTTGGCTAGTTAAGTAATCGTATCAATAAAGGAAGGGATGCTTCATATGATTGCTGGGTCGAGCTACTTATTTATTGCTATAAATGGTGAGAGGAGAGTGTTATTGTTCCTGAAAAATATAGTTAAAAATAGTTGTTTTAGGTTTCAATCTTTCTCATAGTGTACTAGAAATGAAGATATGATATGTTGATATGTAAGAACGATAAGAAGATTGCAAGAGTGAGTATCATGAACAAAACACATTTGATATCTAGTTTTACTTATTACAAGCCAGTGACCCTTTGCACAAAAATTCTTTAGACTAAGCTAAAAATTTTCACAACATTGTAAGTTTTTGTCTAAAAAAGATTTTATTTTCTAAAATATTATTTATAATGTTTTTAAGGGATAATGTCTATTGGAGATGGGGCACAATAAAACATTTTCAATTTTCAATCGGTGCCACTTTCAATTACACTAAAATGACCCCCTCCCCCCCCCCCCCCTGCTCCTTATTTCTACAGCCATGCAAACACGTATTTTCACAAATCTTTGAGGTTTTTTAAAAAACGTTACGGTGTTATTCATTTCTTTTATTCTAATAGATGCTGATGGTTTTAAAAATGAACCATAAACAAACACACTTGTGTCCATCGGAATCTTAAATTTATTGAAAAAAAGAAATAAAGATGAAAGAGATCTCAGCTCATGCTTTAGAGCACAGGGACATTACACTGTGAGTAAGCATTCAGAAGGATGCTGTTTCAAAATCAAGTGTTTGTGTCCTTTCTTAAGATTCCTATCTATTGTTTCAGATCACCGGAAAAAAGGCAAGGGTTTGCACTGAGATGTAGCTTGCGATATTGTCTCACCCATGATAACTAAATGACTCTCATCACTTAGTACCAAAGAAACTGGATATAAAAAATGGAGAAAACAAACAGCATTCAAGCTCAAAGTCCATTTTTAAACAATACTAATCCGCAGTAGAGCAAACACATACTTCCAAACAATCAGAGGTGGGATTAGGTGCAGATCTAACTACTCACCCGCTGTTCCGTTGTATCCAGATAGTGTCATTGTGTATTTATTTTCTTCATCTCCGATGTAAAATGTGGTGTACACAGCATAGGCCTGTAGTCCGTTATAACACTCAAGATCTATACGGAGTTCTTGGTTTTTATCCTTCGTTAAGGTGTGGATTGCATCATTTCCTATAAATGAAAATTAATTTCAAATATACATATACATAGATTAGCTTGTTTGGGGCGCAAGCGCTACAGATTAAAGTTTAAAATTCTAGTCGTTTCTGAATGACCTGTAATAAATCATTGATATTTAATTGTATTGTTTAGTGAGAAAATAAACATGGACCACTATGATATATTCTTCTCAACTATTTGTAAATATTCAAGTTATCATATTTTTAATGTGTACAATTTAGTGATATAGAGGAAATCTAAAAGAAAATTGAATAACATAAAATTGTTTGAACAATTAGAAATTTTAATGTTGAGAAACTTTTGCAAATTCAAATAAAAAAAAGTGTGAGTAATTCTACTGTCCTTTGTTACGTTAGGGATTATCCTTGAATATTAGTCCGAAACATCTAACGTTTTCACCGGTCACGGTAGCCTAGTGGTAGAGCGTTCGCTTCGTGATCGGGAGGCCCGGGTTCGATTCTCGATCGCGGCGCCGCGTCATACCTAAGACGTAAACAAAGGTAGTGACTGTTCCTTCGCCAAGCGCTCGGCATTAGAAGTGAAAGTCACGGGTCTTTCGGATATGACCTTAAAAACGTAGGTCCCGTGTCTCGGTAGGCGTTGGCACGATAAAGAACCCTCACTGCTCAATGGCCCTGAGTGCCGAGTATAGGTCTAAATTTGAAGCCCTTCACCGGCATTGGTGACGTCTCCATATGAGTGAAAAATTCTCAAGAGGGACGTTAAACAATATACAATCAATCAATCAATCTAACGTTTTCAAGGATCTTTAACGATTTTGATATCTATGTGCTAGGAAAACATCAGAATCGGCGCTATCACAAAAACTTGGAAATTGCTTCCTTCAACCGGAGGCTACATTCTCGGGTTGATTTTCAAGTAGAATTAAATATCAAACTCACAACTTATAAGTATTGTAATACAATACTTTTTGTACTCACCAAAATCGTTTTTATGGTTCCTAGATAGATAAAAGTACTGAAAGTACTCATGGGGGTTGAACATGGTGTAAAATAAAATTTTTGATCGGGAGTGAGTGAACAGTACACTATTATTATTTCAAATACAGACACCTGTTTCAGATTTTTTATGTTGCAACAATCTTGAGAAAGACATTCTGAGAGACATTGAAGAGCAAAACAAAATGCATGGGACATAATGCTTGCTGCCTACATTAGTCCTTTTTTATACTCCCTGCTTGAAAAGCGCGGGAGGGTATTTATTAATCAGGATATAAGTCAGGATACCGGGTATATTTTTCCATGGCATCTTTACCCATGTGTTATGAAAATTTCAGTTTCACATGAATATCAATGTTGATAAAATATGGATTTTCACACAGCATCCTTTTAAGAACTAACAGGTTTGTTATATAAAACTTCTCTGTGAATATAAATGTATTTCAATTACACGAACATTATACATGGAGTATGTCTGAATTTAATTTCTTTTTAATATTGGGAAGAAAATATTAATACCAAAAAAAAAAAAATCAAATATTTTTAATATGACCAAACATAAAACAGTGGTATTTGTGAGAGTTTGTGTGCGTGCAAATTATCTGGTATGTAAATGAGGTGTTCCTTTTAAATTGAAAA
Organism: Saccostrea cuccullata; assembly: GCF_032062105.1. Classification (NCBI taxonomy): domain Eukaryota; kingdom Metazoa; phylum Mollusca; class Bivalvia; order Ostreida; family Ostreidae; genus Saccostrea; species Saccostrea cuccullata. The sequence goes on along the minus strand of NW_026928965.1, from coordinate 30,947 downwards.
AAAATATAAACTTCATTTTTTTTAATCGCAATTCTACGAAAACAACGGTGTCCGTTTTTGATTTTAACTTTTATAACAGAGTACTATATTTATCGCTTTTTGGCAGGTGATACTGCTGATTTAGTAATAAATACGCATGTTTCCTAAAGTTTTTATGCATTAATGAATTCAATTAAACCAGGACAATATTCATGAAAAGTGTGAATAATTTTATGCACCGGTAAAAAAGAAATTGCTTAAAATCCAAAATCCGGGACCGTCGGGTGTCGGGAAGACTATATTAACCGCTTGCCGTCAGTCAAACTCTATACAGTGTCAATAATCCGGTACTACTTATGTTCCCTACTAATAATGATATGGAGTTGTAGCGTAACGTAATACTGAGCTGTCTGGTGCTTGGCCGTCAGTAAGCAGTGTTGTCGTTCGTATCCCTTTCAGTGTTTATAGATGACGCTACACTTAAAACGAGTTCCATTTCAAAAAAAAAAAAAAAAACTTTTGAGGCTTTTTATGATTTAGTTTTATTTTGAACGAAATCTTATAGTTAAAATAAGATCACAAGACCATAAGAAACCATAAGAAAGTAATAAATGCAAAGGGTGAAAAAACAGACCCGACATATTTTAAATTGGCCCGGAATAATTTCATATCAATTTTTTTACCAATTGTTGTGTAATATTATTATTTTTAATTTAAAATAAGCATACCTTCAGAACCACTCGCACTAGGGATGAGACCTAGTACTTCAAACTGACAAGCAATCCTTTATGTTTTTGTTTAAAGCTTAGCTTTATGTGTTTGAATAGCGACATTTTTCTTCTAATAGTATCGAGAATGATGCCGATGATGTCGAAAATCTGACCAAATTATTGCTGAAAGATAAATAAAGGTAATTGAGAATAATAACTGCTTTTTTAAAAGCCAATAAACTTATTATTTACGAAAACTATTTTGAAGTATGATAATTTGAAGTGTAAATGAAAAGATTTAAATATATAAGTATGTCTGTTACGTGAAAAGTAGAGAAGATACTTGAAAAGAGGTCATGTAACACTTTTCATACACGCATTCGTGCAATTAAAATCGATGACACTTGTTTTGAAGGAAAAAACACTTTGAAAAACTAAGCGTCATAAACTGCTTCAAGATTCTCTTTTTACGTTGCATTTTTCTATTTAACCTGCATTATTCTATATGCTAAATCCAATTCATTTTCAGTATTGATGCTTGTACTTTGACATTTAAAACGGAAACAAGGTAAGAGAATTTGCGACTGGTAGTTCGAGCATAATGTGTATAATTGCTTAAAATAAGAGTAACTTCATTTTTACTAAATTTTAATTCAGTTATCAGCACAGGTACAATTTTGAAATAAAAATAACTATTTTATTCAAATAAAGTTTTTAATAAATTGCAGAATAAATTAGAAATGCATTTGCTTTATCTTTTCTATAAATGTCTGAAATCGGTAAAATTTGAAAACAATCATCATGATCAGTTTTAACTGATTTTAGAATGATTAACCAGTAATGAATTCATATTATTTTACATGACTGACTCACGATTTTTAAAATTGTCATATAAATTATAGCAAATTTACAACTCAAAGATACAGGTAATCAACAGTTTATTACATAGAGATCAGATAGATATTATTCTATGATCAAACAAACCTCTTGCTGGTTTTTGTGAAAACAAAATCAGCAAAATTTTTTTTTTCATTGAAAGGTCAATGATTTTATCCTTATTATTTATCTGTATTTCTTCATGAACAGTCACTTCTTCATCAAAAATGAAAATAAAAAAATACATTTATGTAGAATGGAAAAAATAACAAATATTCCTTAAAAATTGAAACAAAAAACACTTTGGAATGTCGTTTTCTGGAACCCGTAAAATTTCTTTAATAACATTATCTTAAAGGTGCTTTGAAGTTGATATTTTCTCAAAATTTCCGTATAATATCACGGCTTATATATTGAAATAGATTTCACACGAAAATATACCAAAAATTCATATTTTATTTCGAAGTAAATGAAACTTTTAAATTCTGGACGGGTTTGGTTGACACATCCTTGCACTTTTACAAAGAACTATATGCGGTATATTGCATATATTTGCCCCCAGAAAAGTCAAATTTTGAAAACTCCTTGAAATGTGCTGAAATAAAAAAAAATGTATGAGAAATATAAATTAACAGAAAATATTAAAGTGTCAAAGCAGTGTATTCACAATTTTTGTTTTTATGACGTCACAAACCAGTCCGATTTTATATTTTTTCTCAGAAAAAGGACAAAATGGACAAAATTTCAACAATTTTAGCTTTAAAATTTATAGAGCGCAAGTTTGTTCAGGAACAATATTGACATATTTCATTGATATTATCATTCTACACATTATCTCAAAATATTGATCCTGAACACACATGCGCTCGGTGACTTTTACTCAATATATCGACGAAATATGTACACCTTTCTGCAAAATTCATAAAAAACTGAAATATACGTCATGTTTGTGACATCATTACGTACATATGGCGTCATTATTTATGAAAATGTTCAGTGCTTTGAAGTCAGCATATACTCTCCTGTTTAAGAACTTAATTAAATATATCTCCATCAAAGTTTGATTCGGGGGGCAAATATTGGTTGTTACCGAATAAAGTTCTTTTAATTTTATTCTTAACACTAAGAAAAGTGACAATTTTGATGTGTATTAATTGAAAATATTCTAACTGTAATCCAGAAAATTCACCATAGAAATGTTCGAAAGCAAAACCCACTCACAGTATATTGACAGTCTGAGCTCAGTGGTGTGAGTAGACTTTAACAATTGAACACACCCGGAGAATCGTAAATATTAACAATTACAGAGAGTCTGCCCTATTTTCAAAAACAGTTTACGTTTCAAAAGTCTATTCAGTTTGTTAATCTCTGTACACAACGCTGAGCACGGACGGACAATACTTGTGAGAGAGATTTGTTTTCGAACATTTTTACTCTGAATTTCCTGGATTATAGTTTTAATATTTTTCATTAATACACAACAAAATTGTACTTTTCTGAAGTATTAAGAATAAAATTAAAGCTCGTGAAGGTGCAAGGATGTGTCAATCAAACCCGTCCAAAAATCTGAGTTTCAATACCTAAAATGAAATAAGATTTTTATCATATTTTCATGAGAAATGCTAAATCAATGTATAAGTCGTGATATTATACAGAAAATTCGAGAAAGTATTAACTTCAAATCTGTGTCTTACCACCTCTAATGCAAAAAAAAAAATGAGAAAAAGTCGCTAGGCTTTCCTTCCATCAAGACATGCTGCTATCTTGTGTGACCGAACGGCAGGAGAGGCCTCCTCCTCCATGGCACCTGATCCAACCTCTGATGTTTAAAGAGGTCCGTGTTTGCTCTGCCTCCGATTAGAAGTGTTTCTATTGACCTTTGAGTTTGATAACTGTTCGTTACCTCCATATTTCACTTGTATAATTTGCTTAAAAATGGTTCCTAATTTTATTTAACCAGATGAAGTTGATGCATGTATTCATTCTGCTTGTGCTAGCTGTTGTGCTTGATGTCATCGAAGCACAAATGAAAGGTGATCAAGGAAGGATAAGTGGAGGACCAAACGACCCTTGGTATTGTTGCCGAAGGACAGTGGATCGTTGCTTAGAATGGTGTAGATAATTAAGGTAACTACTGATAAGTATATACATATGTACTTAGTAAGCATACTTAAGGGTACACAAACTCGCACAGAGAGAGAGAGAGAGCTATGAATACATAATATCATATCCTCTAGTGCAATTAAGTATAAATATTGAAGATATAAAAAAAATTGATACACGCCACTAATTTTCTATTAAAATAATCCAATTGTTTTAATAACATTATATAAAAATGTGGTTATAACAACGTTGCGTCAAATAACAGGAGGCCCAGGGACCACAATGCTCACCTGAATAACTTTCGCCATGCTGTTTTTCATGAAATTTTTCCCCTTGTGATACCTATTTTGGCCCCGCCCTACCCTGGTAGGGGAGGTTCAGGATTTGAACAATTTAGAATCTACATTACCCAAGGATGCTTCCACATAAGATTCAGCTTTCCTGGCCTCGTGGTTCTTGAGAAGATTTTTAAAGATTTTCCCCTATATATTTCAATGAAAAATTGGATTCCCTATTGTGGCCCCGCCCTTCCCCCGGTGGTCATGATTTGAGCAATTTAGAATCTACACTACCCCAGGAGGCTTCCACATAAGTTCATTTTTTCTCGTCCAGTGGTTCTTGAGAAGAAGATTTTTAAATGTTTCCTATATATTTCAATGTAAAACTTTGATTCCTTATTGTGGCCTCCTCCTACAACCTGGGTCATGATTTGAACAATTTAGAATCTATATTACTCCAGGATGCTTCAAAATACATGTATGTTTCATTCATTTGGGTCCAGTGGTTGTTGGGAAGAAGATTTTTCCCATATATTTCAATGAAAAACTTGGATTTCCTATCGCAGCCACTCCCTACACCCGGGGTCATTATTTGAATGATTTAGAATCTACACTACCCCAGGATGCTTCAACATAATTATCAGATTTTTTAGGCCAGTGCTTCTTCAGACCAAGATTTTTTAATGATCACCTCATTTTTGTCTTTTCTTGATTTTCTTGATGAAATACAGTAGGAGCACTGTGTTTTGCGTCGCTCTTTTATTTTGTTACAATAAAAAGGTTTCATCTTCGTTAATGCTCTTTGTAATGCACAAACATCAGTGCATTAGCCAATCAAATCGTGTTTTTTTTAAAACAGTTGCATTAGAATTAGATAGAGATTCTTAAAAACTCCAAAAGAAGGTTTAGAAAAAATTAGAATAATCATATTTTTCAAAAGCCAATAATATTGAAATGTACGACTTTATACACTGAATACAACCATCCCTGCGTAGAATTTTTAATATCATACGCAACTGCATCTTATTAAAAATGAAAGACAGACAATTTCATATATTTTTACTGGTCATCAAGAAAATGATTTTATTAAAAAAATACTGATTGTACACCCAAGCACACTGAAGTTAACATTGAAAGGACGCTTGACTTCTTTAGTGACTACATAATATGTTATGTAGACTTTGGAGACCCTGTCTTCCAACAAATTGTTCAAATTTCGATGGGCAACTAAACTGTTTGAAATACTTTGTTACTTATTATCTTCACCTTCTCATTATATCTAAATTATCTTGGCATTTGATTTCAGAAGGACACTGCCGCATATTCAACAAGTACATTCCAACATTACCACCAGTTAAACATTATAAGCAAAAACAGATCTTTACTGTATTCTTCATGTATTGTCAGGATACCGTTACTATACACGCACACATTCACCAAGCTGAAACTCACAACTAAAACCATTTTTAAAATTCATTCCTTTTTTACTGTTTGATACATTCTAATTTTTTTTATTGTTTTAGTACGAAAGGTTCTAGGTAACAATTAAAATGATATGGCAAACAAATTCTATTTTCTTTGACGAAATGTAAAACATTAAATTTTTTTCATTAAAGGTATCTGCTGCTGTGAATGGAAGACGGAACATTTTACTGGACGCCACTCTAATATCATTGGATAAATTTCGAGAAAATAAATAAATCCATTTGTTCTTTGAATGTTTAATATAAAATTAATGAAAAAAGAGAAAATGTTTACTGTTAGTAAAATGAATCTTTGATGTTCTTGATGTTTTCAAAGGTTTGTTCAAAGCCCCCAATGCATATACAAGGGGTTTACAAAAGTTCATGGACGTGAGCCGTAAAATTGAAATTACTTTAGGGAAACAATGATTTTTTTTCGTATTCGACATCACTTTACTGTCTACAGATAACAAGAGGCCCATGATGCAAATCGCTCACCAGAGTAACTTTGGCCATGCTATTCTTTCCCAGAATTCCCCATTTTAAAACCCATTTGGGCCCCGTCCTACCCCTCATAGTCATGATTTGAACAATATAGAATCTTCACTACCCTAGGATGCTTCCACATAAGTTTCAGCTTTTTTGTCCCAGTGGCTCTTAAGAAGACTCTCTCCTATATTTAAAGTTAAGAATGAAGTTTGAAATTTATTTATTATATACAAATGTGGTACGAATGTTCTGTAAATTGCACACGAACGCGTTATAAAGATGTCAAGTTAAAAATAATTTTCCCGCTAGGAAAGTAATGCCTCTTTTTAAATTATTGTATCACGGGACACTCTAGTGCAAGTTTGCTTACATGCCAATAATTTTACTTGTTAATTACTCTTATTCTTAACAAGATTGTTAGAAATTTTTTAAAAATAATACAATTACAAGCTAGCAGCTATGACTTGGGGTTAGTAAAATGGTTTAAGACTGTTTTTCCCAAGATACTTTCAAGGTGTAACGTTGTATTATATATCTCTTACATTTTTTATACATGTATTATAAAAAAATAATAAAAGAAAACATAGTAAAAATGCACAGACAAAAAAAAAATAAAATCGTAGACTGCTTGTGAGACTCGAACTCACAATCTTTATGTCTACAGTCCAGCAATCATACCACAACGCTACGAAGTCATTTTAGTGGAAGGGATAAAATTATGACAGGATGTTGAATCTTGAAATTATTTTGGAAGAAAAATCAAATACATATTTTCAACATTTTCAATATGAAGACCACCTTTAACCAAAATTATCTAAATGTAATGAAGTGCAGTCATATCCAAATAAAAATTTTCGGAACTTGTTTTTCTGGTTAAGGGTGGTCTTTTGCTACAGTTCGTCATTGTTTAGGGGGGTTCCTAAGTATTTACTATATTCTCCATGTAAACTGAACGATTTTTATATCTTTCACATGAGGGAACTATTAATATTTGAATATTATTTTTGTGTGATTTGCATTACGACATGTATAAACTAACATTGTATGACAAAACTTTGGTTAAACAATGTATTAAAAAATCACTACTAGAGTAGGCGAAAGTGACTATCAAATGCGCTATGGCTCTTTCTCGATCGAGTTTGATTTTCCTTGCCAAAATATTAAAAAACAGCTTTTATTAAGTTAAGTAATACCTGAAAAGCGCTTTTATAAAAACACTGAATACATCTATAAGTTTTACACTTTTTGTAACGTTTTTATGAAACAATAGGATTACCCCCACAATGAAAAGTTTGTTATCTTCTCTTTTCTTTTCTGCCTAATAAACAGATTATAAAAGCTCTGCTCCCAGGGGTACATTCTGTACACGTCTTTATTAATTTATTACAAACGATCAAAAAGGATCACTTACTTTTAGTTTTGAAAAAAAATAATGGGGCACTTAAAGTAGTAAAATTAATATTGAAAAAAAATTGGGAAAAAATATATCAGTTTTAATCGGCATTGCGATCCTCTTCTAAAAATCAACCGATATTATTATTTTCAGAAGAATCAGGTATGAAAAATCTTGGCAATCAGCAAAAATTTAAAATTTATTAATAAATCTTATTTATAAGTTTTGAAAATTTGATCAATTCCTAGGGAAGGTATTATTAGCTGTGAAAGTACTTTTTAAATTTGAATTTGTCCAATTTGTCGATTATTATTTTGAGTGTTTGAGAAAAAAAAATAAAAATTCAGGTGTTTACAGGCATATTGATAGAAAAGAAATCAGTGTAACTTGTTCAACCGACATATTGAAGAAAGTGACACTGATAACTGGATAGTTCTTGCAATGGACAAATAAATCGTTTATCTTAAGTTACACTGACTTTTAATGTACATTTGAATTTTTAAAATACTAACCTAAGTATTGATTAGACAACTTTCCTTTTACATGTTTTATTTGAGAACAATATTGCATGAAGATTATATGACAAATACTCATTATATTATATCCTTATCTAGACATATATATTGTGCAAGACTTTTTTTAATGATTCCCATATACCATTTACTTTATTCGAACATTAACTTGTTTGAAAAGTCAATAAAGTACATGTCCTGAGTCTTGATAATCTTGCTTACTCGCCAGTCTTCCCGTACAAGTAGTAGTTCATAATATTACTAAACGGAAGTATTCAGTATCTTTATCAAAATACAGAATGATCAATGATCGATTTAAGAAGAAAAACTGACTCCTGAAAGTTCAAGCATCCCTCGTTGACAGGTTATACCCGCAGTGAGCCTACACAACTGGAGGTCTCTGATATCAATTCATTTACCAATTCTCTGCTCAGCCATCCTTTTTACTCTAACTAGCCAGCAGTAGATCTTCACTACTCCAAATCCATCAATCTAAGGAATTCATTTTTCATTTTTAGCTGTTTGCTATAGTAGACCTTACAATTACCTAATTTCAGATTCAATAGAGCATGAAAGACAATTAAATTTTCACCATCAACATTTGTTTTCGTCCAGAGAACGATTGGACGCCATCAAGAGAGATTTTTAAAAAAAAAAATGCACTCCCTGTCTTTCAAACTGAAGAAATCTCATGTTTACATTTTGAAACATGCATTTCAATCTAATTAAAATTCATTTAAATGTTCCAAATCCGCTACCGCTTCTCAAACATCTAACATCCCATCTCATTCGGGGTCACATTAGAGCGATCTTTCGATTATGAATACATGTATTAGTAAACAAAAACACTTTGGCCATGTAGATTCAAGCCTCGTTAAACAATTCTGAAATTAGTTCCACGGCTACATTTCATCATTATTGATACCGTCTTACGTTGAATTAAATTAATTTTGGTATAAATTTCATGTATAGTCTGCAGTCTGGCATCTGAACGTGAATAATGCAAACGAAAGAGGACAAACTGTACAAGATACCCCACACGTCTTACAGAACACATCTTTTGCAATGCATATTTTGTTTACTAAGAAAATCCTTAGGTGTCCAGGTTCAGTGGTGGAAAGAAGAAACCCATTTGAACTATATAACAAGGTTTCGGAGGAACTATTTTCTTTGGCTAATCGTAACGTCACTCTGACGTGACCCCAAACGGAATGTGGTTAGATGTTTGAGAACCAGTAGAGGATTAAGAACATCTAATTTAAATTAGATTGCATCCATCTATGACATCAGTTTGGAATGTAATTGGTTTTACTATTAAGTAAAGTATAACACAAACAGAATGTCTGCTGTTTTTACATCTCTGATGACATTGGACAAAGATATGGATACTTAAATATCATCATTTCATGCACTTTTTTGGTACATATTACATGAATGCTTTTCAGTACTTTCAGTACTTTGATTTCATTAAAATTTGGATATTGTAATGACAAAGAAACGATTCAGCTTCTTTCAAAATAAGTGAGAATTCATTTTAAAGAGACAGCATGGCATGATCATAATTCGGACGTCGCTTAAATCTTATTTTCCTCTATGGTTAGCTAAAACTAAAACAAGTGAATTGGGAAAAGCAAATAATATTGTTGTTACATGCTGTTGATCGATCAGTTTACTGCAGGGAAATAATATAAATGATGTATTGTATGACATTTGAACATTTTAGCTTTATATTTGTTTTGACTGATACTGTAGCACATGTTGCATTTATGATGTATCTGTGTGGGTTTTTTTTCAAAAGCATAAATGTTGTTCTTGTAGTAAAATATTGTCTTTTTTCTTGTAGGGCAAACTTTTGAATATGATATCCATCATTTTTATTTGTTATCTCAATTCATATTTACCCAAACAAATCTCATACATGTGCCACGTTTGTAATCCATCTAACGATGTTTCTCTTTATATAAGCTGCATCAGGTTTCCGTTAGTTATGTTAATCTTTTCAAATTTAATCGAGTCGAAGACTACAAAAACATCAAGGTATGCATTTTTTTTCTAATTTACAACTGTAATCTGAGATAAATTTTGATTCTGGCAACAGCATCTACATTGAACTCAGTTATGGTAAGGAAGGGAGTGGGAAATGCGACCTTAGTACTTCCTCAATAAGTATTTCTTTTTAAAAATATCTGAACAAAGGAAGTGTATTCATGTAGGAGAGATAATATAGAAATCATTAATAATATCTACATGTAAGCCATACTCAGTAACAGTTACATTGTACATGTATGTGTCAGCTATGTGTCACGTAACTACTATAAAATTGAATTGTTAAACGGAGTGTAGATAACAATGCTAATGTAATGGCATAGGGAGTTTTTTTGAAGAAAAATGTTTATACACAATAAATGGGGTTTAAATCAATTATCTGAATGGAGCTGGTGCTTTTTGTGGTTTTTTTTTTTTTTATCGCAGAACACTTAATTTTGCCAAAATGCGTGCAATGGCCAAATATCCTACGCTGTTTAAATTCTGAAATGAATAAATATTACATTAGGCAGTTCCAAATCTGGTTCTATCAGTTTTAAAACATAAAAATTTAAGAAAAGAACATTTCTTATTTCAGCTTGAACATTATAATTTATGATCTTGCACTTTTGAGATTAGTTGGAAATACTATTATTTTTTTAACATTCTCTGTCGCTGCGCATTGATTATCTATACGATGGTTTGTAATAAATCTTTTGCTTTTAGTTTTCTTGATTAGATTTTTATCAAATTCATTTTTAATCAACCATTATTGTAGTTATTAAAAAAGCATCAACTCCTCGGAACCATCTGTTCTGGCTCAAATCAAAATGGAAGCTAACCTTGTATTATAAACGACGTCAATATACTACTCGGCGGTATTGTTATCGAATGATTAGATCGAATGAACGAGATTTTGTATGCTTTAATAAGTAATTGATATAATAAATATGTGGGACTCCAACGTCCGATGGTCACGCCAAAGTCCGATGGTCTGCGCCATTCCGCGATGGTTTAACACGCCAAACCCCGATGGTTCTAAAAAATTAACATTTATGACGTCATAGTTCTAATGCTTCAAACTACAATGCCGCACCATGCCATGGTTTTAATAATAAAAATATCAAAAAACTTATCATTATCCGAAAACTTACCCTTCTGGTTACGGCTTATCTCTTGAATATGTGCGAAACTCACCCTAATCGCGTGAAAAGTGTGATGGCCTAACAACTATATCTACTAGATATCCAGATATCTTGAATGGGTGCGATGCTAACCCGAATAACTCGACTAAAGTGTGCGAGGATTAATTCTAAATCAAAGCAATCAACAAGTCCATATCAACACTTATCAGCTATAATGCCTAGGTCACATTTCCCGGCCGGTAGCCGTAGACCGGTGGTAATCAGTGGTAATCGGTGGTAAAACGTGGTGTTAACGATGCTCCAACATCGGTCCACATCGGCCTAGTAGTCTTTAAAGTATCAGTCACATTATCCAGCGATGGGAATACGATTGGCAACCAATGCGTTTCAAGATATTCAAGTCATGTACTTATAAAGACGAAGTTATATCAACCCTAACAAAAATTTACTTACAGTTAAATATAGTGAATAGTTTGATTTACCTTGAAAATCGCGTTTTTCACTGACCAGAACAAGAAGCACACGCTGATGGTGACAAGTATGAAGGAGATACCCACTCCTCCATTGCGCCAGAGAAAATCTGTATATCGGTACGCAAAAAAGATACGCAATTTTGATAAATTAAGCTGTGGGAGCAAGTGGCGAAGTTCTATCTTGTCAACAGATTCAATCCACTGTATTTCACCAATGTGTCACCTTTACTGTACTGCAAAGTGCAGAAATAGATCTTTTTTATAGAATATGTTCTCATGACTAATGAGACCTTGACTGAATACAGTGACACCTGTCTAATCCGACATAAACTGGTAGACGAATTTTCTGTCGAAATTGACGGGAAGTCGGATTGCATGGTTTAATAAAGCAAGGAAAATAGTGAAATGAAAAGAAATTTAATGTCTAATTTCACAGTTGTGACGGAAAGTGCAGGAGTCAGATATGACAGGTTTCACAGTATTGGTATTATCATTCTTATTTTATTAATTGATAACAATATCGTTGAATTCTAAATAAACCAATAAACCAAGAAAACTTTTATTTTATTTTATTTTATTTAGCATGTTTGATAAAAACGTTCCTAAAGAAATCAGTTTTAAATTGCATCTAATCTATTCCATATGCACAAGCATATTTTTATTATACAAAACATTCAAAATTCTTACTTGTGATAGACTAAATTGCTACTAATTTGACTAAACTCTAGTTTGTCTATTTATCACCATTCTAGTTTTTGTAGATCTTCTGTATACCTCCATTGCCGCCTAATGTAATGGCTGATCACAATATACCTCAGTTTCTCTGCTTTACCATGATCACACTCTTTCGTAAATTTTACACTTTCATCTGTAAATTTTACACTTTAATCTGTAAAATTTTCACTTTAATCTCTAAAATTTACACTTTAATCTCTAAATCTTACACTTTTTTCTGTAAATTTTACACATTAATCTCTAAAATTTACACTTTAATCTGAAAAATTTGCACTTTAATCTGTAAAATTTACACTTTAATTTGTAAAATTTACATTTTCATCTGTAATCTGGGTCGAACTATGTATTTAGTACTAGAAATGGTGAGAGGAGAATGTTTCTGTTCCTGAGAAATATAGTTTAAAATAGTTGCTTTAGGTTTCAATCTTTCTCATAGTGTACTAGAAATGAAGATAGGATAAAGGATATGTTGTGAAGAAAGATAAAAAGATTGCAAGAGTGACTATTATGTACAAAACACATTTGATATCTAGTTTTACTTATTACAAACCAGTGAGCCTTTGCACAAAAGTTATTTATACTAAGCTAAAAATTTTCACAACATTGTAAGTTTTTGCCTAAAAAGATATTTATTTTCTTAAAAATTATTCATATTGTTTTTAAAGGACAATGTCTATTGGAGATGGGGCACAATCATACATTTTTAATTTTCAATCGGTGCCACTTCTAACTACACTAAAATGTCTTTACCCCCCCCCCCCTCCCGCCCCCGATTTCTACAGCCATGCAAACACGTATTTTCACAAATCTTTGAGGTTTTAAAACGTTACGGTGTTATTCATTTTTTTTTTAATTTTAATATACATATGCTGATGGTTTAAAATTAAACCATAAAAAACACACTTGTGTCCATTAGAGTCTTACATTTATTGATAAAAAAGAAATAAGGATGAAAGAGATCTCAGCTCATGTTTTACTGTACAGAGGCATTAAGCAAGCAATCAGAAGTATGCTGTTTCAATATCAAGTGTTTTTGTCCTTTCTTAAGATTCCTATGTATTGCTTCAGATCACTGAAAAATGTAAGGGCTTGCACTGGTATGTAGCTTGCGATATTGTCTCATCCCAGAAAAGCTAATGATTTTCATCACTTAGCCATAAAGAAATATGGCATGAAAAATGGAGATAACAAACAGCATTCAAGCTCAAAGTCCATTTTTGAACAATACAAATATGGACCAGAGCAAACACATAATTTAAAAAAAAACATTACAGTTGGGATCAGGTACAGATCTCGCTATTCACCCGCTGTTCCGTTGTATCCAGATAGTGTCACTATGTACATGTATTTATTGTCTTCATCTCCGATGTAAAATGTGGTGTACACAGCATAGGCCTGTTGCCCGGTATAACGCTCAACATCAACTCGGAGTTCTTGGTTTTTATCCTTCGTTAAGGTGTGGATTGCATCATTTCCTATAAATAAATATTAATTTCAAATCTACAGAAAAGAAAAATAATTTCAAATGCATAGATGAGCCTGCATGGTGTGCAAGCGCTACAGATTAAAGTTTAAGTTTTTTATTTTGAATTTGGATTTTGTTTCATCCCTATGTAATTTGATTCTGGTTGTAACGCTGTATTTGATTGGATAAAATTAATCAAATGAATGATAATTGAATTATATGGAATGAATTAAATAGCTACCCATTTTATACGGTATAAACTGGGTTGGAACAGTTTGCGCTTTCTTATAAACTGCTTCGCGTTCGGTTTATAAAGTGTAACTTGTCCAACTGACAAGCAATCCTTTATGGTTTTTTTAAAGCTTAGCTTTATTTGTTTAAATAGCCATATTTTTCTTCTAATAGCATCGAAAATGATACCGATGATGTCGAAAATCTTATCAAATTACTGCTGAAAGATAAATAAAGGTAATTGTGAATAATAACTGTTTTTTTAAAAGCCACTAAACTTATTATTTACGAAAACTATTTTGAAGTATGATAATTTGAAGTGTAAATGCAAAGAGTAAAATATTTAAGTATGTCTGTTACGTGAAAAGTAGAGGAGATACTTGAAAAGAGGTCATGTAACACTTTTCATACATGCATTCGTGCAATTAAAATCCATGACACTTGTTTTGAAGGAAAAAACACTTTGAAAAGCTAAACGTCATAAACTGCCCTCAAGATTCTCTTTTTACGTTGCATTTATCTATTTAACCTGCAATTTTCTATATGCTAAATCCAGTTCATTTCAGTATTGATGCTTGTACTTTGACATTTAAAACGGAAACAAGGTAAGAGAATTTGCGACTGGTAGTTCGAGCATTATGTGTATAATTGCTTAAAATAAGAGTACAGGTACAATTTTGAAATAAATAGCCATTTTATTCAAATAAAGTTTTTAATAAATTGCAGGATAAATTAGAAAAACATTTGCTTTATATTTTCTATAAATGTCTGAAATCGGTAAAATTTGAAAACAATCATCATGATCAGTTTTAACTGATTTTAGAATGATTGACCAGTAATGAATTCATAGTATTTTGGATTTTAAAAATTGTCATGTAAATCATAGCAAACCTCTTGCTGGCTTTTGTGAAAACAAAATCAGCAATATTTTCTTTTTCATAGAAAGATCATTTATTTTATCATTTTTATTTATTTGTATTTCTTCATGAACAGTCACTTCTTCATCAAAAATGAAAATAAAAAATACAATTATGTAGAATGGAAAAAATAACAAATATTCCTTAAAATTGAAACAAAAAACACTTTGGAATGTCGTTTTCTGGAACCCGTAAAATTTCTTTAATAGCATTATCTTAAAGGTGCTTTGAAGTTAATATTTTCTCAAAATTTCGGTATAATATCACGACTTATCACAAGTTTTCGTGGATGTTTGATTTTCGTTGTTTTCGTGGTTTGAAGAGAACCACGAATTCATGTCCACAACGAAATGTATAATGTTACATACGTAACTACTCAGCGATTCTTCATCCACGAAATCAAATCCCCACAAACCAAGAGTTTTTCTTCAAACCACGAAAATTTGACCCGACGAAAATATTTGATTTTACAGTATATATTGAAATAGATTTCACACGAAAATATACCAAAAATTCATATTTTATTTCGAAGTAATTGAAACTTCGAATTTCTGGACGGGTTTGGTTGACACATCCTTGCACTTTCACAAATTTTGATTTTATTCTTAATACTAAGAAAAGTGAAAAGTTTGTTGTGTATTAATTGAAAATATTTTAACTTTACTCCAGAAAATTCATCATAGAAATGTTCGAAAGCAAAACCCACTCACAGTATATTGTCAGTCCGAGCTCAGTGGTGTGAGCAGACTTTAACAATTGAACACACCCGGAGAATCGTAAATATTAACAATTACAGAGATTCTGCCCTATTTTCAAAAACAGTTTACGTTTTAAAAGTCTATTCAGTTTGTTAATTTCTGTACACAACACTGAGCACGGACTGACAATACTCGTGAGAGAGATTTGATTGCGAACATGTCTACTCTGAGTTTCCTGGATTATAGTTTTAATATTTTTCACTAATGCACAACAAAACTGTACTTTTATGAAGTATTAAGAATAACATTGAAGTTGGTGAAGGTTCAAGGATGTGTCAATTAAACCCGTCCAAAAATCTGAGTTTCAATAACTAAAATGAAATAAGATTTTTATCATATTTTCATGTGAAATTCTAAAACAATATGTAAGTCGTGATATTATACAAAAAATTCCAGAAAATATTAACTTCAAATCTGCGTCTTACCACCTCTAATGCAAAAAAGAAAAAAAAAGAGAAAAAGTCGCTAGGCCTTCTTTCCATCAAGACATGCTGATATTTTGTGTGACCGAACGGCAGGAGATGCCTCCTCCTCCATGGCACCTAATCCAACTTCTGATGTTTAAAGAGGTCCGTGTTTGTTCTGCCTCCGATTAGTAGTGTTTCTTTTGACCTTTGAGTTTGATTGATTGATTGATTGTATATTGTTTAACGTCCCTCTCGAGAATTTTTCACTCATATGGAGACGTCACCGTATGCCGGTGAAGGGTTTCAAATTTTGACCTTTACTCGGCACTCAGGGCCATTGAGCAGTGAGGGATCTTTATCGTGCCAACGCCTGCCGCTGACACGGGACCTCGGTTTTTAAGGTCTCATCCGAAGGACCCGCAAATTTCACTTCAATGTGCCGAGCGCATGACGAAGGAACAGTTACTACCCACTTTAACGACTAGGTCAGTCGCGGCCGAGATACGAACTCGCGACCTCCCGATCATGGAGCGAGCGCTCTACCGACTGAGCTACCGTGAACGGTTTTGAGTTTGATAAGTGTTCGTTACCTCCATATTTCACTTGTATAATTTGCTTAAAAATGGTTCCTAATTTTATTTAACCAGATGAAGTTGATGCATGTATTCATTCTGCTTGTGCTAGCTGTTGTGCTCGATGTTATCGAAGCACAGATGAATCAACGAAGGATAAGTGGAGGACCAAACGACCCTTGGTATTGTTGCCGAAAGACCGTGGATCGTTGCTTAGAATGGTGTAGATAATTAAGGTAATTACTGATAAGTATATACATATGTACGTTAGGAAGCATACTGAAGGGTACACACACTCGCACACACACACACACACACACACACACAGAGAGAGAGAGAGAGAGAGAGAGAGAGAGAGAGAGAGAGAGAGAGAGAGAGAGAGAGAGAGAGAGAGAGCTATGAATACATAATATCATATCCTCTAGTGCAATTAAGTTTAAATACTGAAGATATATAAAAATTGATACACGCAACTATTAAATTTTATTAAAATAATCCAATTGTTTTAATAACATTATATAAAAATGTGTTTATAACAACGATGTGTAAAATAACAGGAGGCCCAGGGACCACAATGCTCACCTGAGTAACTTTCGCAATGCTGTTTCTCATGAAATTTTTCCCCTTGTGATACCTATTTTGGCCCCGCCCTACCCTGGGGGGGGGGTCAGGATTTGAACAATTTAGAATCTTCATTACCCCAGGATGCTTCCACATAAGCTTCAGCTTTTCTGGCCTCGTGGTTCTTGAGAAGATTTTTAAAATTTTTTCCCTATATATTTCAATGTAAAATTGGATTCCCTATTGTGGCCCCGCCCTTCCCCCGGTGGTCATGATTTGAACAAATTACAATGTACACTACCCCAGGAAGCTTCCACATAAGTTCATTTTTTCTGGTCCAGTGGTTCTTGAGAAGAAGATTTTTAAATGTTTCCTATATATTTCAATGTAAAACTTGAATTCCTTATTGTGGCCTCTTCCTACCCCCTGGGTCATGATTTGAACAATTTAGAATCTACTTACCCCAGGATGCTTCAAAATACATGTATGTTTCATTCATTTGGGTCCAGTGGTTGTTTGGAAGAAGATTTTTCCGATATATTTCAATGAAAAACTTGGATTTCCTATTGTGGCCACTCCCTACCCCCGGGGTAATTATTTGAACAATTTAGAATCTACACTACCCCAGGATGCTTCAACATAATTTTCAGATTTTCTGGGCCAGTGGTTCTTGAGACCAAGATTTTTTAATGACCCACCTCATTTTTGTCTTTTCTTGATTATCCCCCCTTTGTCATAGAACTTTGCCCTTTTTTTAACAATTAACATTTCCCTTCACCTAAGAATGCTTTGTATCAAGTTTGGTAAAAATTAGCCCAGCGGCTTTTGAAATAAAGTTGAAAATTTGAAAAGTTTACAGATGGACGGACGGCCAGCTAGAAGGACGACGGACAAGGGTTATCAGAAATGCTCACTTGACCTTTCAGCTCAGGTCAGTTGAGCTAAAAAGGCTAGGATTACAGTGACGATCTCAAGTAATAAGGGTTGTTCGAAAAGTTCGTGGTCCTCTGTCCTAACTTTTTTTTTTATTTGACGTCATATGTTATTCAAATTTGGTAGAAATATTTTAATAATAAATTAAAATGATTTGTATTTTATTATTTTTTTTTAAAATATCATGATTTATTCAAAACTTATTCAGATTTAAAAACTGCAAAAATCAGCTCGCGGAGCAAGTCAACATTTAGAAAGTTACAAACAATACACTAAGTAATGTCTGCAATCATATTTTCTGTAAAATGGAGCAAAAACGAAAAACAACATAGAAATTCAAATTAAAAATTGAAACATCGATTAGTATTCCAAATGTTGGCTTGATATTTGCTTCGTTGAAAAGAAATCAACTTGAGAGAATAGGTACCCCGGCCCGTATTTAAAACGACAAAAACGATGACTTTAAGAACGTCACGGAGCAGCAGATAACGATGCAATTTTGTGTTTTACTAAGGAAAAATCCTAAATAAACTCTTAAAATGTTGGAGGAATATAAAAATATGTCAATAGTGAGTTGAACATGTGAATACAAATAGTACAGACTGTATTTCAGAGACAAAGACTCTGTATCGGATGAGGACAATCTGTGAAGAAACGGTTTCACTGTAAAATTCTGAACAAATCTTTTAAAAATTGGAACGTCAAGGAAAAACATAGGTGCTTCAGTGTTGCTTATCCCGTGAAAGCAGAATTAAGTAATAAAAGAAATCAAAACCTTAATAAAGGAAATTATACATTGAGAACAATTGTTAAAAAAAATAAATGTCAAGTATTAGAAAAAGATTTTTAATTGGTGGGCATTAACTAATGCTGTTTGAAATGTATAGGGATTGTATTTTATTAAAGAAATTTTTGACGCTATGTTTTGACGTTTCATTGCCGTTAAGTGTGCTTCGCGGGTACAAAATATGTTGATTTAAGGTGAAATAAATTGATTTCTGTTAAATTGAAGGAAATGAAACTCCAGACATCAACAGGTCCAGTCCAAAGACTATTTCTACCCACGTTGTTATCTATATCTACATATACTTAGGTATTTAAACCTACCCAAAGTATCTATTTTTACCTACTTACTCGCATTTTGTGGCCAAACGTAGGAACGGTGCAACATGGTGAGCACTGAATTTCTTCATACAGTCACACTGATTATGATTATGACAAAAATTGGCCAAAAAATGATTACTTCGTATATAATCATTTTTGCATAGAAACTAATGTAAAATTGCCACTTCAGGAAGTAATCATTTTTTGGCCAAAATTTTGTCGTATTCATCAACAGTGTGATTGTATCAAAAATATGGGATTTACCACGTTGTGTTGTTCAGTCTTTTGACCACAAAATGTAGATAATACAAAAAGTAGGTAAAATAGCTACTTTGTGTAGGTTTAAATACCTGCGTAGCTATTAATAGCTACGTAAGTAGAACTAGTCTTTGGACTGGACCTGATCAACAAAATAAATATATTTACATATAATATTGTACTTATTTTAAATTTTTAGTGAGTATCATAACTAAAATTGATACAATCCTCGAAATTTTTGAATAACCCTCTTACAAACAATCCAAATCTGTTAACAGGGACTTGAAAACCGACCCCCAGAAAATCCAGATGTTGGATCAAACGCATAGGAGGCATAATCAAATAAGTACCCTGTGATAAAACATAGTGTCCTTCTGTACATGATTATGTTTTGTTTGTTTGTTGTTTAATGTCACTCTAGAAAATTGTTCATCCAGGGTCATTGAACAGTGAGAGATCTTTTTCATGCCAACACCTACTGCGACACGGGACCTCAGTTTCTACGGTCTCATCCGAAGAACCGGTCTCTACGTCCCACAGTGGGATTCGAACCAAGGAAGTAAGGATCAACTCCTTACTCCGCGACTCTAGAGCAGACGCTCTTACCAATTCGCCACGCAAGTGACGTACATGATTTTGCCACCTGCTTTTAAAGTGAATTATGCATTAAGAATTGTTTGCGCACACATACTGTTTGATCTTTAGCAAATTCTAAAATAGGGACATACGTCATGCTTCAAAGATAAATGATGAAACTTCATTTTTACTAAATTTTAATTCAGTTATCTGCAGATTTAATGAACTATGTACTCCAACTGGTCTTCTGGACTAGTTTTGAAAGTAATCTCTTCCGAAAACTTTATAATTGATACGTTTTGGACAGTTGGTCCAACATATCTACCTTAAAACGACTATGTGCTTTTACCCAAAACGTACTTTTGATATATCCTACACAAACTGGATTTCTCTAAGCTTCATAAAAATCTTTACAAAGATACATTATGTACATTGCCAGGTCCAGAAAAATGCGCTGTCTTTTCTCCTTACAAAACCTTTTAACTCCTGAAAAAGTATGAATTTCAGACAAACTGTGCATAAGCATATTGTTAAGGTCATGTTAATTAGTAAATAACTAACTTCTCATTTGGTATTTACGACTGTTAATGCTGATTTAACGGTCGCAAAATGAGTTTTACCGGTGACGCGTAAGCGGAGCAGGTAAAACGAATGTTTGCGACTATTAAATCAGCATTAATGGTCGCAAATATTAAATTTGAAGACTAGTTATTCCCATTCTAATGCAATTTCTGCATTTTGTTTGTTGTTTATATACGTCTTATTTTTTGAGTTTTGTTACATGAAATTCATTAAGGAGCATTGTGTTTTGCGTCGCTCTTTTATTTTGTTGCAGTAGAAAGGTTCATTCTCGTTAATGCTCGTTGTACTGCTTCAAACATCAGTGCATTAGCCAATCAACTCGTTTTTTTCAAAACAGTTGCATTAGAATTTGATAGAGATTCTTAAAAACTTCAAAAGAACGTTTAGAAAATTAAAATAATCACATTTTTCAAAAGCCAATAATATTGAAATGTACGATTTAAAAACCGAACACAACCATCCCTGCGTATATTAAAACCTAGAATTTTTAATATCATACGCAACTGCATCTTATTAAGACATACAATTTCATATCTTTTTATTGGTCATCAAGAAAATGATTTTATTAAAACAAAATACTGATTCTACACCCAAGCACTCTGAAGTTAATATTGAAAGAACGCTGGAGTTCTTCAGTGACTACATAATATGTTATGTAGACTTTGGAGACCCTGTCTTCCAACAAATTGTTCAAATTTCGATGGGCAACTAAATTGTGTGAAATACTTTGTTACTTATTATCTTCACCTTTTCATTATATCTAAATTATCTTGGCATTTGATTTAAGAAGGACACTGCCGCATATTCAACAAGTACATTCCAACATTACCACCAGTTAAACGTTTTAAGCAAAAACAAACCTTTACTGTATTCTTCATGTATTGTCAGGATACCGTTACTATACACGCACACATTCACCAAGCTGAAACTCACAACTAAAAACCATTTTTGAAATGCATTCATTTTTTACTGTTTGATACATTTTAATTTTTTTTATTGTTTTAGTACGAAAGGTACTAGGTAACAGTTGAAATGATATGGCAAACAAATTCCATTTTCTTTGACAAAATGTAAAACATAATATTTTTTTATTAAAGGTATCTAGATCTGCTGCTGTGAATGAAAGACGGAATATATTACTGGGCGCACACCTAACATCATTGGATAAATTTCAAGGAAAAAAAACAATTCATTTTTTCTTTGAATGTTTAATATAAGATAAATGAAAAATAAAGAAAATGTTTACTGTTAGTAAAAATGAATCTATGGCATTCTTAATGTTTTCAAAGGTTTGTTCAAAGCCCCCAATGCAGTATACAAGGGGTTATCAAAAGTTCGTGGACGTGAGCCGTAAAATTGAAATTACTTAAGGGAAACAATGATATTTTTTTTTCGTATTCGACAACACTTTACTGTCTACAGATAACAAGAGGCCCATGAGCCAAATCGCGCACCAGGGTAACTGGCCATGCTGAGTTTTCACAGAATTCAATTCCCCATTTTCAAACCCATTTGGGCCCCGTCCTACCCCCAATGGTCATGATTTGAACAATATAGAATCTACACTACCCTAGGATGCTTCCACAGAAGTTTCAGCTTTTTTGTCCCAGTGGCTCTTGAGAAGATTTTTTCCTATATTTAAAGTTAAGAATGAAGTTTGAAATTTATTTATTACAGTACCCGCATCGTTATTCTTTACAGGATACACGATACGATAGGATACACGATACGATAGGATACACGCACGATAGGACAGGATACAGGCACGATAGGATACACGCAAAACACGATAAGCGCGAAACACGATAGACCTGATAAACGATCTTCACGATAGGATAAACGCAAAACCTGATAGGATTGTTTCAAAATGCGGAACGTTTTCTGACAAGACGAAAATATTATTTTGTTTAGTTACTGCAATATTTTAATTTAAATACTTGCAGAGCTTCAGATCAAAATTATAATGTACATTTAATTATTATAATAAAAAAAAACTTGAGATCTCTGTGGTAATTTTACAAAAGTTGTTTATTTTCATTAAAAAAAATGTTGACAATGATTAAATGGATTATTATGAAATGGAGACTGTAATTTTTTTTAAATTTCTTCTCAAGGGAGTGAATTTACGATTATTTGTGTTAATGTCAAAATTCCCATCTTAAGGTTGAACTATGAATAGTTTTATTATGGATATTTTAGCATACATGTAATTGTTGCACAAAAAGTCCTTACATAATTATGTTCCGTTTCTCACGGGTACTATTATAAAATTTTTGAAACTCTATAAATAGATTTATTATTTATGAAAAAATATACATTAGAATTTTCTATCCAATAAATTTATCTACAAGTACCAAGTTATTTCACGGAAGAAATTTACGCAATAAATTAAATATTTGTATTAAATGTCAATTTACAATCTGCGATTTATCCAAAAATCGCAATTAAATACTGGGGTTTTAAAATCTTTAAAAAAAATTACAAGTACAATACCGGCCGAAAGAAAGATTCAAAGAAAACGGCTTTAACAAAATTAATAAATTTAACATGATAGATCACAAGAACTAAATGGTTCAAGAATATATAATTAATTTCCTGAATAGAAATCTTAATAATTGTTAATATAATGGCGCTCTGCATTTGTACATGTAAACTGTGTCAACAGAATTTCTGCTACAACTGCACATGTACATGTACGTTTACGCTAGGCTCTTACTTATGTACATGTAAACATTTATATACCAGATACTTAAAACCTCGTATCAATTAACAAACATTGAATGGTTAAATACTTTTTTCTTTACAATACAAAACACAAAAATTAATAAACAAATATTAAAAGATGAAATGTGACTTTTCCGACTAAATAATTATAAATTATTGCTATTAAATTTTTTGTGTACTGTTTCTAATAATAACAAAACATAGGTTTAAGTCGGTAAATGAATTATGAAACCCTGAAAATCATTTTGACCTACCCGGTAGTAATCTCATATGAGGCATATTCGAAGGGCGGGATGTTGAAAGTCCATAACCAATTTAAAATTAGATAGTAAACAAGATCTAATCAAATAGCCAAATATAATATTGAATTCTTAAATAAAGTTAATATGTAGTGAGATACCGTAAAAATAATGCGAGCTAATTTTCATAGTTTATAATGTTAAAACTGTTTCATCCGTTTCTACGATCAATGAAATTGTTTCCTAGAATTAATTTTGTCCGTATTACGCAGAAAACCCGATGATCCGAAATTGCACGTACCATAAGTGCAGAATTTTTTTAAAAAGTTTATTTAAAGACTTATTAACATAAGCATAATGGAAACATTGTACAAAATGAAATAAATCAGCGGATTGAGTTTAGGAACTTCATTTCATTAAAATGATTTATTTGAATCTTTATTTAAAATTCAAGCAATGAGATGATTTTTTAAATCCATAAATTGTACAATTATTTAATATATTTTGAATTAAATCTTTGATAAATTTGTTCACACAATTTAGAAACAAAATCCCCGCGAAAATAAGTACATGTAGATGCGTTTCATTAGAATCAGGTAGTATGCTAATTGACCCCAGGTGAGAAATCAGTATAGGTATGTTGACGGTGATCACACACACGGACCGAGGTGTCAGTTAGGGGAGAAGGGGAGTGGATGTTGACCACACAGGAAAGCAGTGGGCTGATTAGAGAGCTACACATACGTGTCAGTTTTCTGGTAAGAAAAAGGTCTTCGATTTGACACCCCGGTGGATTATATTTTCAGTTTATTTCAACGCCGAAAAGGTAAGCTGTTAAAAACATCATGTTTTTCATATATTTTTTTAGGTTATCTAAATAAAATTTTAAATAAATTTTCATGATTTTATTCAAATTTTGAATTTTTTTTATTAATTTAGACATATATCAAGGAATTTATAATTAGCTAATTAAATAGTGATAAAAAATAAATTTAAAATTTGAACGTATACGGCCAAAATCGGTGTTAAAATCATCTGGATCAATGTCTTGTTTTATAATTTTTGTAACATCAAGACTTTAAATAATTGTGCATACATGCAGATCAAGGGCGTAAACATATTAGTAATATTATCAGACGATAAAAAAGGAATAAAAAGAATATTGCATGAAAAAAAGATACATATCAATATTCTGCTTATTATTTATTTATTTGCTTTTTGGGTACTACAGTAATGTATTTCTGATTCATTTAAGAACATCATATAAATAATATCTAATTTTGACAAAATAAATCATACAATTCGATAAATTATTTAAAAAAATATTATTATTTAAAATTAAGACCAGGTGATCGATTATAATTTCATTTCCGAAAAATAGAGATACTGTTTAAATTTTGAAAATCACTCTCTGTTTTACCATGATATAATTATTTTATTTATTTAATTAAAAAATAATTAATTAATCAATTTATTCATTTATGAAATACGCTATTTATTTATTCTTTTCAATATTTCTTTTAATGTTGGATAAAACTTTCTTTTCTCTTTTTTGGTTGATATTTATTTTAGTTTAAAAGAAATCAACTTCAGAAAGCATATATAGGTAGTCACGTATTCAAAAGGAAAACAAAAACAAAACACGATGAAAACTTTAAAAACGTCACGGAGCAGCAGATAATGATACACGCAATTTTGTGTTTCATACATGTATATAAAAAATCCTTCTGTAAATTAAACTCTTAAAATGTCAAATTATAAATAATTATTTTCCTGCTAGAGGCCTTTTTTTAAAACTAAAATATATGATAAACAAAAATTGCAGCGAGTTTTGGTAAACAAATGTTTGGACATGAATGACAAGTGACTCTTGAGAAGATTCTTCGTATTTCAATGTATAACCTGGATTCCCTATTGTGACAGAGACTACCCCCAGGGATCATGATTTGAACAATTTGGACAATCTGTGCTTCCAAGAATTTTCACTTTTCTGGTTTCACTTATTTTTTAAGAATTTTTGTCTTTTTTTGAACAAATCTTTTAAAAGTTGAAATACAGTTGGAAAATGTGAAAAGTTTACAAATGTCACAGCTAAGAAAGACATAGGTGCTTTCAGTGTTGCTTATCCCGTGAAAGCAGAAGATTACAGTAATTAAAGAAATCAGAACCTTTACAAAAAGGAAATTATATATTGTCATAACAATTGTTAAAAAAATAAATGTCCAAGTTTGGTAGAAAAATAATCAATGGATTTTTTAATTTTTTTAAAAGCATTTAAAAACTTATTCAGATTTAAAAAATGCAAAAATGTGTGAAACAATCAATACACTAAGTAATGGATATATTTTATTAAAGAAATTTTTAAAAATTGTAACATCGATTACATGTTTTGACGTTTCATATTTGCTTCGTTGAAAAGAAATCAACTTGAGAGAATAGGTGCTCCGTATTTAAAATGACAAAAACGAAGACTTTAAAAACGTCACGGAGCAGCAGATAACGATGCAATTTTGTGTTTTAAAGTGAAATAAATTGATTTTTGTTAAAAAAAATATGTCAAAAGCGAAATCAAACACAGGCCGTATTTCACACATCGGTTTAACTGTAAAATTCTGAACAAATACTTTAAAAAGTCAAAGACTATTTCTACCCACGAATTGCTATAAATATATTTACATTATACATATTGTATTTAAAAAAGGGTTTTCAGTTGGTGGGCATTAACTAATACTGTGTGAAATGTATAGTAATATTTTTTAAAGAAATTCTTTACTATGTTTTGACTTTTCATTGCTTTAAGTGTGCTCACATTTTGTGGATTTCTGTTAAATCGAAGGGAATGAAACTTCACACATCAACAGGACCTACATAGCTATTTATAGCTACATTTGTATTTAAACGTGCATTTTTACAAGGTGGCCAAGCACTGAACTGAATTTCTTCATACAGTCACACTGATTTTGATTATGATTATGACAAAAATTGGCCAAAAAATGATTACTTCGTATATAATCATTTTTGCGTAGAAACTAATGTAAAATTGCCACTTCAGGAAGAAATCATTTTTCGGCCAAAATTTTGTCGTATTCATCAACAGTGTGCACGTGACTGTATCAAAAATATGGTATTTACCATGTTGCGTTGTTCAGTCTTTTGGCCACAAAATGTAGATAATACAATAAGTAGGTAAAATAGCTACTTTGTGTAGGTTTAAATACCTGCGTAGCTATTAATAGCTACGTAGGTAGAAAAAATCTTTGGACTGAACCTGATCAACAAAACAAATATATTTACATATAATATTGTACTTATTTTAAATTTTTAGTGAGTAATATAACTAAAATTGATATAATCCACGAACATTTCAAACAACCCTCGTTAACAGGGACTGAAAAACCGACCCCAGAAAATCCAGATGTTAGATCAAACGCATAGGAGGTATAATCAAATAAGTACCCTGTGATAAAACAAAGTGTCCTTCTGTTCATGATTTTCTTTTGTTTGTTTGTTGTTAACCTCACTCTAGAAAATTGTTCACTCTTATAGAGATGCCACCACTTGCCGGTGGAAGGCTACAAATTTTGTCCTATACTAGGCAATCAGGGCCATTGAGCAGTGAGGGACTTTTTCATGCCAACACCTACTGCGACACGGGACCTCAGTTTATACAGTCTCACCTGAAGGACTGGTCTCCACGTCCCACAGTGGCATTCGGACCAACGACGTAAGGATGAACTCCTTACTCCGCGACTCTAAAGCAGATGCTCTCTTCACTTCGCCACGCAAGTGACGTACATGGTTTTGCCACCTGATTTTAAAGTGAATTATGCATTATGAATTGTTTGCGCACACATGCTGTTCGATCTTTAACAAATTCTCAAAGGGACATACGTCATGCTTCAAATATAATTGATGAAACTTCAAATTTACTGAATTGTTATTCAGTTATATGCAAATTTAATGAACTACATGTATGTAATCCAACTGGTCTTCTGGACTAGTTTTGAAAGTAATCTCCTCCGGAAACGTTATAATTGATAGGTTTTGGACAGTTGGTCCAACATATCTACCTTAAAACGACTATGAGCTTTTACTCAACACGTACTTTTGATATATCCTACACAAACTGGATTTCTCTAAGCTTTATAAAAATCTTTACATTGATACATTATGTACGATTGCCAGGTCCAGAAAAATGCGCTGTCTTTACTCCTTACAAAACCTTTTAACTCCTTGAAAAAGTATAAATTTCAGGCAAACTGTGCATAAGCATATTGTTAAAGTGATGTTATTTAGTGAATCACTAACTTCTCATTTGGTATTTACGACCCTTAATGCTGATTTAACGGTCGCAAATTGAGTTTTACGGGTGAAGCGTAAGCGGAGCGGGTAAAACGAATGTTTGCAACCATTAAATCAGCATTAACTGTCGCAAATATTAAATTAGAAGATTAGTTATTCCCATTATAATGCAATTTCTGCATTTTGTTTGTTGTTCATATACGTCTTTTTTTTAGTTTTGTTTCATATCCTTCTTTCATGAAATACACTAAGGACCATTGTGTTTTGCGTCGCTCTTTTATTTTGTTGTAATAGAAAGGTTTCATTCTCGTTAATGCTCGTTGTACTGCTTCAAACATCAGTGCATTAGCCAATCAAATCGTGTTTTTCAAAACAGTTGCATTAGAATTAGATAGAGATTCTTAAAAACTTCAAAAGAAAAATTAAAATAATCACATTTTTCAAAAGCCAATAATATTGAAATGTACGACTTTATACACTGAATATAACCATCCCTGCGTATATTAAAACATAGAATTTATAAGATCATACCCAACTGCATCTTATTAAGACAGACAATTTCATATCTTTTTATTGGTCATCAAGAAAATGATTTTATTAAAAAAATTACTGATTCTACACCCAAGCCCTCTGAAGTTAATATTGAAAGGACGCTGGAGTTCTTCAGTGACTACATAATATGTTATGTAGACTTTGGAGACCCTGTCTTCCAACAAATTGTTCAAATTTCGATGGGCAACTAAATTGTGTGAAATACTTTGTTACTTATTATCTTCACTTTTTCATTATATCTAAATTATCTTGGCATTTGATTTAAGAAGGACACTGCCGCATATTCAACAAGTACATTCAAACATTTCCACCAGTTAAACGTTATAAGCAAAAACAAACTTTTACTGTATTCTTCATGTATTTTCAGGATACCGTTACTATACACGCACACATTCACCAAGCTGAAACTCACAACTAAGAACCATTTTTAAAATGCATTCCTTTTTCACTGTTTGATACATTTCAATTTTTTTTATTGTTTTATTACGAAAGGTACTAGGTAACAGTTGAAATGATATGGCAAACAAATTCCATTTTCTTTGACGAAATGTAAAACATTATATTTTTTTCATTAAAGGTATCTGCTGCTGTGAATGGAAGACGGAACATATTACTGGACGCCACTCTAATATCATTGGATAAATTTCGAGAAAATAAATAAATCCACATGTTCTTTGAATATTTGATATCAAAGTAATGACAAAAATGTTTACTGTCAGTAAAAATGAATCTATGACGTTCTTGATGTTTTCAAAGCCCCCAATGCATATACAAGGGGTTTACAAAAGTTCGTGGACGCGAGCCGTGAAATTGAAATCGCTTTAGGGAAACACTGATTTTTTTTTCGTATTCGACAACACTTTACTGTCTACAGATAACAAGAGGCCCATGAGCCAAATCGCTCACCAGAGTAACTTTGGCCATGCTATTCTTTCCCAGAATTCCCCATTTTAAAACCCATTTGGGCCCCGTCCTACCCCTCATAGTCATGATTTGAACAATATAGAATCTTCACTACCCTAGGATGCTTCCACATAAGTTTCAGCTTTTATGTCCCAGTGGCTCTTAAGAAGACTCTCTCCTATATTTAAAGTTAAGAATGAAGTTTGAAATTTATTTATTATATACAGATGTGGTACGAATGTTCTGTAAATTGCACACGAACGCGTTATAAAGATGTCAAGTTAAAAATAATTTTCCCGCTAGGAAAGTAATGCCTCTTTTTAAATTATTGTATCACGGGACACTCTAGTGCAAGTTTGCTTACATGCCAATAATTTTACTTGTTAATTACTCTTATTCTTAACAAGATTGTTAGAAATTTTTTAAAAATAATACAATTACAAGCTAGCAGCTATGACTTGGGGTTAGTAAAATAGTTTAAGACTGTTTTTCCCAAGATACTTTCAAGGTGTAACGTTGTATTATATATCTCTTACATTTTTTATACATGTATTATAAAAAAAATAATAAAAGAAAACATAGTAAAAATGCACAGAGAAAAATAAAATAAAATCGTAGACTGCTTGTGAGACTCGAACTCACAATCTTTATGTCTACAGTCCAGCAATCATACCACAACGCTACGAAGTCATTTTAGTGGAAGGGATAAAATTAAGACAGGATGTTGAATCTTGAAATTATTTTGGAAGAAAAATCAAATACATATTTTCAACATTTTCAATAAGAAGACCAACTTTAACCAACATTATCTAAATGTAATGAGGAGTAGTCTTATCCAAATAAAAATATTCAAAAGTTGTTTTCCTGGTTAAGGGTGGTCTTTAGCTACAGTTTCTCATTGTTTAGAGGGATACCTCAGTATTTACTATATTCTTCATATAAACTGAACGATTTTTATATCTATCATATGAGGGAACTATTAATATTTGAATGTTATTTTTGTGTGATTTGCTTTAAGGCCTGTATAAACTAACATTGTTTGACAAAAATTTTGGTTAAACAATGTATTCAAAAATCACTACTAGAGTAGGCGAAAGTGACTATCAAATGCGCTATGGCTCTTTCTCGATCGAGTTTGATTTTCCTTGCCAAAATATTAAAAAACAGCTTTTATTAAGTTAAGTAATACCTGAAAAGCGCTTTTATAAAAACACTGAATACATCTATAAGTTTTACACTTTTTGTAACGTTTTTATGAAACAATAGGATTACCCCCACAATGAAAAGTTTGTTATCTTCTCTTTTCTTTTCTGCCTAATAAACAGATTATAAAAGCTCTGTTCCCAGGGGTACATTCTGTACACGTCTTTATTAATTTATTACAAACGATCAAAAAGGATCACTTACTTTTAGTTTTGAAAAAAAATAATGGGGCACTTAAAGTAGTAAAATTAATATTGAAAAAAATTGGGAAAAAATATATTAGTTTTAATCGGCATTGCGATCCTCTTCTAAAAATCAACCGATATTATTATTTTTAGAAGAATCAGGTATGAAAAATCTTGGCAATCAGCAAAAATTTAAAATTTATTAATAAATCTTATTTATAAGTTTTGAAAATTTGATCAATTCCTAGGGAAGGTATTATTAGCTGTGAAAGTACTTTTTAAATTTGAATTTGT
>NW_026928964.1:0-36145 GCF_032062105.1 Saccostrea cuccullata | reverse complement strand
TCAATTGACCATGAATATTATTCAATTTGGAGTTAAGTTATTAGTAGAATAAAATATCGGATTTTTTAAATGATCTGTAAAAATCCCACGTTGTGTTATCCACGAAAAGTTTGTCTACAATGCATTATGTATTCAAATAATAAAATTGTTTGGTTGAGAGAGCAACTGTGATTTTTCATTAAATGCATTTATTTACAAGCGCCTGAGATCGAATCTCGAGAGGACGAAAGAGGGAGAACACATCTTTCTATAAGAAGTCTTATTGTTACGCCTTTCGTGAACGGATCCGTCCTTCCTTATGGTAAAAATCCAAATATATCTAA
Source organism: Saccostrea cuccullata (assembly GCF_032062105.1). Taxonomy (NCBI): domain Eukaryota; kingdom Metazoa; phylum Mollusca; class Bivalvia; order Ostreida; family Ostreidae; genus Saccostrea; species Saccostrea cuccullata. The sequence continues at coordinate 35,822 of NW_026928964.1, read as the reverse complement.
ATGTGACGATCCGGGAGATGTTCATCACTACAGTAAAACTTCTGGATTCATCGATGACAAGCATGAGAATGAAGCCGATGCCGAATCTCCTCCTACAGATATCTGGCAATTTAGAGGCGAAGATGGTCAGTGGGTAAACTTCTCTAAAGAAATGAGTCAAAAGATCGATACTGATTACAGGAAGAATAATAGAGGCACGGTACTTATTAACATCCGGGACAACTGGTAAGATTAACATATTTTATTCTGGGCAAATGACCGATTGTTTTGAAATACGTAACATCTGCGGCTTCAGAGGGTTTTTTTAAAATATGATAGACTTTTACATACTCATATATTGGCAAAGTATTTTGAAATCATTTTTTAAATGAAAAGATGTTTATTGAAAAATTTAAATATAATTTTCTTCCATAATTTGTTTAAGAGAGTTATCAGAGTTTCTTTTACACAATTCTTTTTTTCCTTTCCTAAGGACACAAAAATTGCCGAGGAAAGAGCTAGAAAATGTCGAATACTAATGAGCAACTGTCTATGGCACGCCAAATTCACAAAAATGAGATAAACCTAGTTTCACATTTGATAAACTAGGTTTATCGACTGTAAACTATAGTTTACAAACCGTAAACTATAGTTAACGATTCGTTAAGTATCGTTTTCATCTGTAAAACTATATTTAACGGTTGTTAACTATAGTTTACGAATGATAATCTAAGTTTATCTGTCTGTAATAAGCGTTAACAATAGTTTTTGTTGATAAACGTAGATTCACCTTTGTAAACTATAGTTTACAATCGTAAACTATAGTTAAGAGTTGTTAATCATAGTTTCACAAATCGTGAAACTATATTTATCAGATCGTTAACTATAGTTAACGGTTTGTAAACTATAGTTTACAAATCGTGAAACTGTATTTATCAGATAATCTATGTTTTGCAATCGCAAATGATTGTTTTCAGTGTTAAGTATAGTTTACGGTTGTGAAACAAAGATTATCGCGTTAACTATGGTTTACGGATGTAAAATATAGATTAACGTTGTTAAGTATAGTTTACAGTCCGTAAACTATAGTTTACAACCGATAAACCTAGTTTATCGACTGTGAAACTATGTTTAGCTCATTTTTGTGAATTTGGCGTGCCATAACTGTCTTCATTTACATTTTTACATTTACCGGAATTGAACATTTATAATTACTTTGTTATTTACAGATGTATTAAGTGTTAGAGAACCAAGAAGTCAAAAGATTTTTAAAATTTAATGAATTACTTTGCCAGAACATTGCAAAAAACCTAGCTAAAAGGTTCTTTATTTGATTATCCGAGCTGTTTAGCCCTCGTAAGAGTTCACCATGGTGTACTTTTGTTTATCTTTAAGGTACAGGGTCGTACTGTCGAAGATGAAGAAGATTGATATTAGAACAAGACAAAGCACTGATATCCGACTTCTCGAAGGCAAGAGTGACAAAAATAACTGACTGTTGTCTGAACATTGGCAGTTCCCCTGAAATCAAACCATTCTTGGCATTAATTCTTACAAAAACATTAAGCTTTTCAGATGTATTTAAATAACTAATTAAATATACTTTTCATGTCCTATTTCCATTCTTATGTCAATACGATAATAATATCCCAGTGAGCTTGAAATGAAAGATACCACCGAGTCTGACAAATCTGTCTCATACTTGTTTATTTTACTTTAGAAAGACTTTAATGGTAATCTAACTATATGCTGTATGATAAACGTGATGACTTTAACTTTTCAGTCAACTTCCCTTACTTACATGACTTATGCAGCAATATATATATATATATATATATATATATATATATATATATATATATATATATATATATATATATATATATATATATATATATATATAGACTCCCACCTATATCTTATGCCCTCTAGCTGTCATCCCCCACACACTTTTAAGGGAGTGCCTAAGGGTCTAGCCACCAGAATTCGACGCATCTGTTCGTCCCCTGCCTTATATCAGGAGCAAAGTGATCTTCTTAAGTCCCACTTATGCAAAAGAGGCTACAATGCCCGCACCGTACAAACAGCTATTGATGAGATGGCGGGACATGACAGGCAAAACCTATTACGCTACAAGGAGAAAGACAATAGCGGCAGGGTCCCTCTGGTAACCACATACCATCCCGTCCTTAAGAACCTTAGCGATATCCTTCAAAAGAACCTACCAATTCTCCATTCAAACAAACGAATGGCAGAGGTCTTTAAGGAACCCCCATTGGCTGCATACAGACGCCCAAGGAACCTAAAGGACATGGTAGTAAGAACCAGACTGGACAACCCATTACCTAACGGGGGCTTTAAAACTTGCTCTGACAGAAGATGTCTTCTTTGTAAGCACAGCTTTGACACAGACAGTTTTAACAGCCCTGTTACAGGCCGCAGCTACAAAATACTAGGGAATTGTCCTGTCATACTGACAACTGCATTTATCTCATCAGTTGCAAAGTTTGCTCCAAACAGTATATTGGTGAAACAGGAGATCTCCGCAGGAGAGTCAATAACCACCGTTCGACCATTAGGACCAAAAAACTCAATGAACCCGTTGGGGAACATTTCAACCTTGAGGGTCACAAATGGGAGGACATGACAGTAGTGGTGATTGACCATAACCCAAGATGGACAGATGCTCAGAGAAAAAGCAAAGAAAAGTTCTGGATGCACAGATTGAAGTCATTCCGCCCTAATGGTATTAACAAACTGAATGACTTCACCAGAATGAACGTAAACTAGACCCAATTCCTGATGATACTAAACAAGATTATTCTCTCAATTTAGTGTAAACTCTACAGTTAATTTGCGTCACCAACTCTCGAACAACTCTCATAACTATGTATTGCTTACACCTTTGTTAATTATTTTTTCCCGGTAATAAGTCCTTAAATATTTCAAAATTTATAATTGATCATAATTCATATGTTTAAATATCCCTGCTATATTATTTTTCTTCGATTATTCTTTATTAAGTAAAGTTACGCCATTTTGAGAGAATGAAACAATGTACGATTTACTGATTGTCGTAATTAATTAGCATAATTAATTCGTTCAATTATGTAAATCGCACTTCACCCGAGTATACCCGATAGACCGGTGTCGCATAATATTTGGTCCGCCTCGTTTAAAGGTCCGACCGGTGTCGCATAATATACGTTCCGGGTAACTTAGCGTTCCGGCCGGAACGCTAAATACCTATAATATTGGTTCCGGGCCATAATAAACGTTCCGGCCCGCGTAAGATTGGTTCCGGCCGTAAAAAACGTTCCGGGCAACCAAGCACCCTATTAAACTCTCTATTTATATTTAATATTAGTTGTTAATTTTAATTTTCTTCTTTCTTTTATACCTTCGTATATGATACAGCAGGATTTAATCTTAAGACAACATATATGTTTACATTTCAAGTCAGAATATGCGGTCTTTTTACCAGAGACATTATATATTTATTGATGCCTCTGATTTAAATATATTAATCCACGAAATTCCAGTTGATTATTTTGATTCTTTGTAAACAAAAGAAGGTGTGAAACTTGTTTACATTGACATACCCCCATCGTGCTGTTTTACGACACACTTGGCTTCTATCGATACGAATAATTGCGCAGTCTTGCGAATCGCTGTAAGCACACATGACCACCCTGATCAGATGACAATGTTGATAGATTAATTATATTTACGATAAAATACTTTAATTATTAGGTAATATTTTAATTTCCTTACAATTTTTTTAAACGCCCATACATGTAGTTGCGTTTTTTTTAAACCAAATAATTATATTAATAAATTAAAATACAAGAACATAATGGGAAACGAGTGCATGCCGGATCTAAAAAGGGAATTTATAATTTAAGCATTTAATACGAAGGAAAAGTGTTTCCCGTTTGTTGATTATTTTTCTTCGTCAGGTGAATTTTTTTTTTTTAATTTTAATGTTATATGTCAACAAAACATGCACATGATCAACTTGGAAATGTTTCAATGACACGGCTAAAAACTTTTGAATAAAATTCAACTCATTTTTATTTATGCACGAAAGTACAAGTACATTTGTATTCATTTGTAAAAATAACACTGAAGAAGAAATGTATTTCAGACACAGATCTGTATTTTACTATTTATATGAATAGCATTGTGAAGTCTGCTTACCCCCCCCCCCCCTTCCCCTGCAGTGAACAATAGACAAAAAACTTGATTTGCTTGGTATGAAATTTTCTATATTTTAATTAACAATTTGTTGAATGTATTCAACAAACAAAGGAGTCTTAGTGGGGAAGGCAACCGCGAACGTTTGTTCTATCGCCTACCTGATTTTTCAAAAGACATCTTTGAATGACTTTTCTTATAGATATAATGGGTTTTTTTTACGAACTTTCAAAAACTATAATTATTTGGAAAAGAAGAAAACGTTTCACTTTAATTCTGATAAAACGTGTATTTCCGCTCTAGAACTCTATGGGAATGTAAAATCTTAATTTAAAATGAAAACCTGCAGGCATGCTTATGAAGCTATCGTAGGACTAAGACATCTCTTAAGACGAACTTACGACATATCTTAGTCTTAAGTGAGGCCATCGAAGCTATCCTATCTTAGGAGACCTCCTAATCTTAGTCCTAACTTTAAGATGACTGCGGACATGTCATATCTTAGGTGATTTTAAGAAACGCTGGTGTCAGGAAAACAAGTAAGAATGTTTTTCGTTTAAATAAATCAACTATTTACTGTAAATTAATGATTTCTTTAATGAACTAAATCCATTTATGAACATCATACCGTGTGAATATATGTATATGCCTGTACAAATAGAAATGGAGAGAACAGTTAATAAGAATGCGCTCATTGACATGTATGCATTTAAAGATTAAAACATTGAAAAAGATTTATTCAAGTCCTTTCTAAGTAGATAAAAATATACAATTGTTTTTTATTGGAACAAAAACGGAGTTATAGGGGGGATACATTCAAAAGATCTAAACCAATCTGCTGCGTTTATTGGTTTAAGCCGATTTAAATAATAAAAACAGCAGAGAAACAACACATATTCAAAAAATTAAAGAAAGTTTATAGAGATGACTTCCTCTTCGTGAAGAGAGAGAAGAGAGAGTTTGTTGATCAACTTGGACAAAGAACAAGAAAAGATGTTATATGAAACAACTAAGTAGCAAATAGATATGAAACATCTTTCAGTAATTGCAACCCGGAACGTTTATTATGGGCATAAGTTTTGGTTCCGGGCTAACTTGGCTTCGTCAAAATCTGGAAAACAACTAAGTAGCTAAAATGTATGAAATATCTTTCAGTAATTGCAACCAGGAACGTTTATTATGACCATAATTTATGGTTCCGGGCTAACTTAGCTTCGTAACAAAATGGAAAAGAAACAACTAAGTAGCAAAAATATATGAAATATCTTTCAGTAATTGCAACCCGGAACGTTTATTATGACCATAATTTTTGGTTCCGGGCTAACTTAGCTTCGTCAAAAACTGGAAAACAAACAACTAAGTAGCAGAAATATATGAAATATCTTTCAGTAATTGCAACCCGGAACGTTTATTATGACCATGATTTTTGGTTCCGGGCTAACTTGGCTTCGTCAAAATCTGGAAAACAAACAACTAAGTAGCAGAAATATATGAAATTTCTTTCAGTAATTGCAACCCGGAACGTTTATTATGAGCATAATTTTTGGTTCCGGGCTAACTTAGCTTCGTCAAAAGCTGGAAATGAAACAACTAAGTAGCAAATAGATATGAAATATCTTTCAGTATTTTCTTCCCGGAACGTTTATTATGGGCATAATTTTTGGTTCCGGGCTAACTTAGCTTCATCAAAAACTGGAAAACAAACAACTAAGTAGCTAAAATATATGAAATATCTTTCAGTAATTGCATCCCGGAAGGTTTATTATGGGCATAATTTTTGGTTCCGGGCTAACTTGGCTTCGTCAAAATCTGGAAACTAAGTAGCTAAAAGATATGAAATATCTTTCAGTAATTGCAACCCGGAACGTTTATTATGACCATAATTTATGGTTCCGGGCTAACTTAGCTTCGTAACAAAATGGAAAAGAAACAACTAAGTAGCAAAAATTTATGAAATATCTTTCAATAATTGCAACCCGGAACGTTTATTATGACCATAATTTTTGGTTCCGGGCTAACTTAGCTTCGTAACAAAATGGAAAAGAAACAACTAAGTAGCAAAAATATATGAAATATCTTTCAGTAATTGCAACCCGGAACGTTTATTATGAGCATAATTTTTGGTTCCGGGCTAACTTAGCTTCGTCAAAAGCTCGAAATGAAACAACTAAGTAGCAAATAGATATGAAATATCTTTCAGTAATTGCAACCCGGAACGTTATATATGATCATAATTTTGGTTCCGGGCTAACTTATCTTCGACACAAAGTGGAAAAGAAACTTCAAAATAGCAAAAGATTTTAATAAAATAACTCTCAGTAATAGTCACCCAGAAATGTGACCATAATTTGGGTTCCAGTCTGAGTTATCATAGTCAAAGATTGGAAAAGACAGACAGACAGCCCGAAATACAGGTATACAGACAAAAAACCTTTGAGCTATAGGAAAGAAATTTTAAAAACCTCCTATGGCCTAAAGAAAGCCCTAAAGATTTTGAGGTCAAAGGTCAAGGTAATGAATTCATAAATTATTTTTAACATTTTCGTTTCCACGCGATATATATGGAGAGAAGCCTTTGAGTGGAATTTTATACCACAACTCCCTATGTCCTATTTATGAGGAAGGCCTCTAAACTATTGGTTTTGAGGTCAAAATTTCAAAGGTCAACATCGTTAATTCATATACATGTATTTGTATATTCTTTCTGGGTGTAAAACTTTCATTTCTGGCCATGGACGATATCTCAAGAAGCGTTTACGATTTTGCAATGAAATGTCATACCATAACTCCCTAACACACACCCGTCTTAACCCCCACCCCCCCCCCCCCACCCCCCTTCGGTTCGTGCATGCTCTTCTTTTCCGTAATGCGGGGGACATAGATTCTCTGAATCAGCTTGTTTTATAAATCATGTTTGCATGACCTTGGGTATTAATGAGAACATTTTAAAACATTCTTTCTTTACACTTGTATTTCCATGTTAGCTTCTGTTTTCCCAAAAATCACTCCCCTTAGACACTTGTTTCCGCTATCCCAGTTGGTTCTACGGATCCATTTTGTTCTGCATGTATAATATTTTAATTAAAAAATATAATTTTATTCCCTATAAATTGTGGTCCCGTCTTACCTTCAATTGCCACGATTTGTGCAGACAAGCATCTACAATATGCCATGATCCTGCTACGTAATTTTCTTCTTTTCTACAACAGTGATGCTCCAGAAAAAATAAATAGAACTCTATTCCATGTTTTGCAAATTAATAATTAAAAATTAAATAAAACTTTTACATTTTTGCAACTGTTATAATTGAAACTTCCCCATAACAAAATGTTGGAATATTGATAAACAACTTTTCATTTTGTGGGGCTGTTGAAATATAATCTCCATTTTCTTTTAAATTGGAGAAGGGGTGAGATTTTTAAAACACGTAGCGCAGCTACATGAACATTATTGCAGTTTACCTTTAACCTACATGTACCTGTGTAAATGTGCATTTTTTAAACCTTCATGTATTTATTTAATATTTTTCTCCGAAGCAGTTGAGATTATTTCAACATAATGACATTGGCGTCAGAAGCAAATTGAAAGGGGGTGGGCTTAAGTGAAAGAAAAAAATTAAACCTACAAAAAAATTCTTGACAAGCAAAAAAAGAAAATGTGTCAATTGTCAATACACGAAAATTCTATTTCGTGGGGGTTTAGGTTGTGGGGGGGGGGGTATGATAGAACTTCTTCCAGTGCCAGTTTTTTTTTTCCAAACACTACCATTTCCCCATTTTTAAAACTCAACTGCAACGTGTCGGTTGAAAAAGTGTGTGTGTGTGTGTGGGGGGGGGGGGGGTTAAACCTACGCCCCAATGTACGATGTCTATATTATGTCTATTTTTGCAAAAAAAGTGGGGGCTAAGCCTCCCTACCCCCACCCCCTCCGGTTCCGACGCCTATGAATGGCATGTATAAAACGATCATATTTTTACCAACTTCATTGTGTTTTATGTATTCAAACACCCATGCAGAAATAATTTTTTTACCACATATCTTAAGCGGTTGGTGGTTAGGACATTCCTCGAGGTAACACTAATGTGCATTTTAATTCCTTTAAAACAAACAAATAGCAAAAAAAAAAAGACGAAAGAAAAGTAAAAGAAAAAAAAATGATTTTTTTTTTAACTTGATCGTATTAAATAAAAAGCCAGTGGTGGATCCAGAGGGGGGGTTACGGGGGTTGCAACCCCCCCCCCCTTTGGATTTGCAAAAAAGAAAGAGAAATAAGAAAGTTCCAATTTTTTGTTGTGTTTATACTATAGAAAATGTAAGGTGAAAGGCTAATGTTGTAATATATAAAGAAATTCGGTTGTAATTTAAACAAAATAAAACCCCATCCCTTTACAAAATAGGATTTTCAGGTTCGGAGATTTATTTTGCTTTCTTTTTCAAAAACTTTCTAGTAATAAATACAAGAACCTTTTCCCAGATTAATCAACGTCCCACTTTCAAAAACCATACTCCACCCTGTATCGATATTCTATTGAGTTATTTAACTATATGTATGTGTACAACGTACGTTTTAACTGTTTTTGCCTTCAACCCCCCCCCCTTTTGAAAAATACTTCAAACCCCCCCCCTTTGAAAAATTTCTGGATCCGCGCCTGAAAGCCGAGTCAGTTAACATATATTGATTTTACTTTTCATATCTCAATTACTTTTTTTTCTTCCAACGATCAAAAAAATTATAATTTTCATTAATTACACGTGCCTGGCTTTTTTGGTATTAAAGGGAATAAACCATACTCATATTCTGATGTTTTCATGTTTATTTCATTAAAGAATAAATCACATCATCATGAAATACATGTACTGTACCTACATGTAAGTATGAAGATTAATTAAGAAGAAAATAAACCATATACGTAACATTCTTCAACAGTGAATCATATACATATTTCAGATGGAATATAAACCATATTATCATGCCATTTCATCAATAATATCTAATTATGAAAAAAAATCTTTAATTATGAGGAATGGAAGCCGTGTTTGAGCCTCGACTTGGTGAAATGTCAACACGTGTAATATCATTTAAACAGAGAATTTAATTCCGTAAAATATAATTATCAATATTTGTTCTTTACTTTTATCGAATTCTGAAATAAAAAAATTATCAATTAATTAATTCTTTGACATTGTGTTTCTTTAAATGTTAGTCTTTCGTAATCCCGGTCTTCCGGACCAAATACGATAACATATTAGGTACGCCTGGCTCTATAAGAAAAGGTCCGCACTCGGCCTTTTATACAAATTGTATGCATGTGGTTCATTCGATATTAATTGAAAAAATATTCTTTTAAAATTAATTAAGGATATATATAGTCGTATTAATAGCTAGTGTTTTCTCCAAGAAAATGTAGTAAACCATAAGTAAGAAATCGAAATTAATACATAATTAAAGGAATGTTTAGATTCTAATTATTGATCGGGTTTCCTGTCGGGAAGATGGGACATGCTTCTTTTGTCGTTTAAATTAATACACTAATGTCAACATTATCATAAAAAAATATTAAGAATACAAATGTACAAACATTTACCTTCACCGCCTTGTTTACTGGCAGATTAATCAGTATTGCATGAACAGAAAAATGTTCGTAAGTCCAACACGAATCATTTAGTTACACTCTCCTTCCTATAAACATGATAAACGTTTGACTAATCCACTCACAAAAACTGAAGTTCACATCTTTCAAAATATATATCTTTATAGCATTGAAAAAAGAAATCTGTCATTCTTTACGTTTAATATTGTTGTAAATAACTGGAGGGTCACTAGCTGTGACAGGGGCTTATGTCACGGTGTACTACCCTACACCCCTTATTGTAAAAACAACATGCATACGGATTGGGCAGTTGGGGGTTAATCTATAATTGTTTCGTTTGAGAAAACCTAAAGTACCATATCCCCTGTGTTCTTTATAACATAACACTGTTTCTTACCTATTCAAAGGCTAATTATTATATCTACTAGATCTCTGCATTTCATTTCCTGAATTTAAAATTGCCGACAATTTTTGTTATTATTTCGGAATGCGACAATTTTATTTTCATTTTCGACATTATTTCTTTCTTTTTTTTCACATTTTCGGATTTTTTTTAAGGATACCTTTACGGCAATTTAAATTTAACATTTAATATTGTTTACTTCTAGTAGTAGTAGTAGTAGTAGTAGTAGTAGAAGTAAACAATATTAAGACTAAGACTTATGATACATTATTTAAAGGAATCAGTTAAGTAAAACTTCACATTCACAATACATGTACCTACATCTGTTCCAGAGTAAAATCAATTAAGTTTCTTTGACAGATAAGAGCAAAGTCTTTTATTTGAATAAATTATCTAAAATATTTTACCTTAAGGATTTTAATAACGGATGCATGAATTCTTTTTTTCATTTGCGAAAAATTACTGACATGAATTTGACAAATGTCGAAGATGAAAATTTTTAAAATGTAAAAACTTAAAAATGTCGGAAATGAAAAGTTCAGGAAATTCCGGAAAAGAAATGCGGCCTACTAAATATTACTCCGGGACAAGGTAAATGTGCATTAATTGGCGAAATCAAACCAATTAAGTCGATAAATTGCTGGATTTATAAATGGCTTTATTTTTTCATATTTAACATACATGTTGCTCATATAAAATCTCTGTGCACTACATTTATGATATATTATTTATACTTATGTCTCTCGGTTTCGATTTCAATAAAAATCCGAACATTTTATACCCCCTCCTAAATGTTTTTTTTTTTTTTTGGGGGGGGGGGGGTAATTGAGTGAAGTAAAATCATGCAGATACCTGTCAAAAAAGTTTTAAGTTTTAAAGTATACCGATATTGTACACATAAAGAGCTTGAGTTTAAAGACACACAATTTCAGAAAAGAACGAATGCACTTATGGGCCTTGGTAAAATGTGAAAAAAATAAACAAAGTTAGCAAATTTGGATCACTTCATTATAAATAGGGATCTGACCTATAGGACCGGGCTTGGTTTTATTCTCTACAAAAAGCTTGTCGATTTCCGTTCTGATTAACGACATTAGGCTGAATACATATAACAATTTGTTTTTCCTAAATCTTTATTTCAGTGAGTAGAGATAGGAGGAACACTTTTTATTGATTTTCTGAGTTTGTTATCTCCAAATATAATAATTGATATTTGTCTTTACCTCTTTTTGTGCATAAAGGTAATGTCTACTGTCTCTGAAATTCTATTCTTTATGTCTAGGCTATTTATCCGTGGATATAATAAAAACTTGTCATTAATGTGTGCAAATTATAAAGGCCTAAATGAAATCCAAGGGAGTGCATTTACTGAAATATGTAGCCAAAATCAATGTGATTAAATTCTAAGGAATATATACAAATGAAATTCATCGCAGCTCAATGCTGCCAAGAATACCCGTATTGAGTAACACACAGTGAGTTATTCTTGTCCTCGGAGAAAGTGTGCTTATACTGAAGTTCGTTCCACCTGACTGACAACTGTACATTGGATTGTTACGATTTGATATCTCTTTAGTGTTTCTTATATCAAGAATGGGCATGCATAAGGGATAGAAAAGTGACGGAAAAATACACAAGTCTATAAAAGAAATTAAAATAGTCTTTGAAAAGGCGAAATTTAAATCTTTATAAATGTTGTACCAGGTGGATTCGAACCCCCGACTTTAAAAAGAGAGTATCCAGGGTATAAAAGTCAGCGCATATATCAACTGAGCTAGCCTGACTATAAGAATGAATGGCATAAATTTAAAGCAGATTATGAAAATCTGGTTTCCTTATTTTTTGTAGGTTTTTTGTGAATTTCGACCCCAGGGCAGGGGTGCCCTTAAAAAAATATTATCTTAAATCATTCCTTACATCCTAATCTATCAAAATATCACAATTTTATTTAGGGGCAGGCCTGCCCTGATGGACTTCAAGGCCAAAATTCATGCAAAAATCAACGCTTTTAAGGACAAAATGGTGTTTCAATCAACTTTGGAGGTTTATTGTAAAGTTGTAAATAATAAATTTCAGGTATAAAATACAAATTTAAAAAATTTAGACATATATACGGTAGAAAACAACAAATAAAGATTGATTTTTAAATGTCATTTTTTCCGGGAAATTGTTCTCTCCTATAGGTCAATTCTTTTGTTAAAGCGAATACATCCTTTTTCATATCAAATCATTAATTGATCTATCATTAATCGATATCTAAACCATAAGATTCAACAATTTTTAACGCTGAAATTCACGAAATATAAAGAACAAACCATACAATGTGGTAGGGGTCAGCCGACTTTTGTGATCTATTAATAGTAAATCGAAAACGGTCATTCATTTCAAAGTTTTTGTTTACTATGAGCCTAACTTTGTATAAACTTGTGTGAATGGCAAAAGACGTATAATACATTTATAAAGCTTGTGTGAAAGTAGGAAATTTGCACACTATTAGGCTGGTACTTAAAATATTAATTTAGGAAGTTCTAAACACTGCACACTAAAAAGTTCTAATCTCTAGTTTTCAAGTTACGAAAATAAACCATGTCCAAAAATTTCTCTTTATGACATAAAAATATCTAAAATACAGAGGGCGGACCTTTTCTGATAACTGCGTTTTAAGGTCCGCCCTATTTCTTTCTCTAGTTTTCAAGCTACGAAAATAAACCCTGTCCAAAAATTTCTCTTTATGACATAAAAATATCTAAAATACAGAGGACGGACCTTTTCTGATAACTACGTTTTAAGGTCCGCCCTGTCTATTTTTCTAGTTTTCAAGCTACGAAAATAAACCCTGTCCAAAAATTTCTCTTTATGACATGAATATATCTGAAATACAGAGGGCGGACCTTTTCTGGTAATAACGTTTTAAGGTCCGCCCTGTCTCTTTCCCTAGTTTTTTAAGCTACGAAAATAAACTCTGTCCAAAAACTTCCCTTTATAACATAAAAATATCTGAAATACAGAGGGCGGACTTCTGAAATACAGAGGGCGGACTTTTTCTGATAACTGCTTTTTAAGGTCCGCCCTATTCCTTTGTCTAGTTTTCAAGCTACGAAAATAAACCCTGTCTAAAATTTTCCCTTTATAGTATAAAAATATCTGGAATACAGAGGGAGGACCTTTTCTGATAACTGCGTTTTAAGGATCCGCCCTGTCTATTTTTTTTAGTTTTCAAGCTACGAAAATAAACCCTGTCCAAAAATTTCTCTTTCTTCTATAAAAATATCTGAAATACAGAGGGCGGATTTTAAACAATAACTGCGTTTTACGGTCCGCCCATGGATTTCTTTCTCAGTTTTCAAGCTACGAAAATAAACCCTGTCCAAAAATTTCCCTTTATAACATAAAAATATCTGAAAAACAAAAGCCAAAGACCTTTTCTGATAACTGCGTTAATTGAGTGATTATTTGTTTTTATTTTCAATTTCAAAATAAACCCTGTCCAAAAATTTCCCTTTTTAACATAAAAATATTCTGAAATACAGAGGACGGATTATCCTTTTCTGATAACTGCGTTTTATTGTTACGCCAATACTGTCTATTTTTCTAGTTTTCAAGCTACGAAAATAAACCCAGTCCGAAAATTTCCCTTTATGACATGAATATATCTGAAATACAGAGGGCGGACCTTTTCTGATAACTGCGTTTTAAGGTCCGCCCTGTCTATTTTTTTTAGTTTTCAAGCTACGAAAATAAACCCAGTCCAAAAATTTCCCTTTATGACATGAAGATATATAAAATGCGTTTAAAAACTTTAAAGTCATATAAGGCGTTTTTTTATATATATAAGTTCAGACTAAAAATATAAAAAAAAGATCTTTCTATTTGTTTTGGTACTTTATATACCACTGTAAAGATAGGACCGCTGCATTTCATTTCCGGAAATCGGCATGGCATTTCCGCCATTTCTTTTTTTCATTTCCGACAATTTGTCTTCTCTTTTCTGACATTTATTTCTTTTCATTTCTGGAATTTTTGCAAGGTACCTCTCCGGCAATTTAATGATTACCAAGTACATGTATGTAGAATGGAATTTTGAAAGAATTTATTATACACAACATTTTAATATAAAAGTTCTATATACATGTATATACATCTGTACATGAAGCACTAAGTCTAGTTCATAGAGTTTAATGAGCATGCAATTTTTTCATCGCATTTAATGTTCACTACATTAAATGTCAAAGACTGCGCCGAACATTGATTTACTAAACAGTCTATAATTTATTCTTTAAATTTTTTCATTACCAGAAAGCACTAAATTCCTGAAAAATGTCGGAGATGAACACTTTAGAATGTCGAAAATGAAAGCTTAAAATGTCGGAAATAAAAAGTTTAATATTTCAACACCAAAAAAATCAAACAATTTAAATCAATCGCGTTTCATAGATATCCGAGATTTAAAACAATGGCCGATTCTTATCGACTCGGAATTTAAATATCAGACACAGTTTTAATTCTTTTAGTTTAAATTTAACTAATAGAAACGTGGGGATATTTAAGTTCAATATCGGTGAAATTTTTAATTTGAACAAAAAACCCAAACTCATGTACATCTACGCTTAATCTTGTATTTTTAATTTTTAGCTCAGATACGCCATATTTAGCTTTAAATATTGAAATAAAGATTATACATGTATGGTTATAATTATTAAAAATGTCGCAGTTTTGAAGTGTACGCCTGAATATTTGGTTCCTTGGCATAATTTATTAATTAAAAATAAGATCTATTAATATGTAAAGCTAACACATGACCATTAGGTTCACCGACCATTCAATGACAGCGCCATCTGCCGAGGGCTCTACCTGTGGGTACGGTGGGTACCTGTCAGGTAAACAAATACGTCACACACCCATTGTTTTATTAGCTATACACATCGGCAGATTTCACACCTTTAATCGTACTAATTTACAAAAAACAAATTCTAAGGAAAAACAAACACCTGCAAAACAATTGTGGCACGATTTTTAAAGAAATCATGGCCCTAAACGGCACTGCTTAAAGCACACTATACGAGTAGATTCTTGTCTAGAGATACTTGTATGTTGTACAAAAAATAAAACACAACAGGGTTAATCCTTCTTTCATATATAGTATAAACAAACTACCCGGTAGCCTTAATTTCATATGTTAAAGTCAAGATTAAAACATTTTGCACCACCCGGACCTTAAAACGCAGGGGGACCATTTCTTATACGGACCGGACCTTTTCTTATAAAAGGCGGACCAAATATGATATCGTATTAGGTCCGGCCGGACTTTAAACGAGGCGGACCAAATATTATGCGACACCTGACGCATTTCATAGCGGTCCGGATTTCTTTCTTTATTAGTGTTCTTAAAAATTTCCAATTCATCATGTAATTAAGTACATGTAATTAAGTATGTAAATATCTAGTGTTTAGTAGTTTAGTAGTAGTGCTAGTTGTTTTTGTTTCTCTTTTTCCTTTGTTCTTATGACTTTTTAACTTTTTTCTTTGTCCTGAGGAAGGGACAGGGCGTCCCGAAAATTTGACATTTTTTATTGTTCGTGTCGTTGGTCATTTTTAGTGCTTTATATATATATATATATATATATATATATATATATATATATATATATATATATATATATGCCGTCATCGCCTGCATATAAGATTTATGTCTCTAAAACAAGGTAAATTATTGACAAACAAGTTATTGAAACAAGAATATCTGCAGTCTCGTTTAAAGTCATCATTTCGTAAGTTCTTTGGTTGAGACAATGACCTTGTCTGCAAATACAATTTTTCCATTAAGATATATGCTGACTGATGCTTTTATACATGTACTTAGTGTGAGGCCATTATATACACACTGAATTGTCGAAGGAATTTTTCCGTTATTTACCGATCATGACAAAGAGCACTCGGCGGGCGCAATTTTGTATTGTTTATGTTTTTTTGAGCTTGAATACTGTTCGTTATCTCGATATATTTCAATGGAAATTATTCTAGGATTCGTGAACACGTTGCAATATATATTATGTGTTTTTACATTACTAAACATATCTATAAATATATGCGCTTTAAGTGAGATACTCAGGCGAACTTTTGCTATCGCTTTTTTCTGTCGGTTATGTACATCTACAACCTCTCTAGAACCCTGGAACTAATTGCAATAATTTTTGGCATAAAAAGATCTATGAGAGGGGAACAATTACAAGGTGCTTGCACTCCTAGTTCTTGGCTTTGTAATAGTAAATACTGTATAAGATAAATAAAAATGAGACAAATATAGCTTTTGTCTTTGTGTTATTAAATAATTATATACAATTCCATGGATCCTTTACAGAGTTGTATTATACTCACGTGATCACTCAGGCCGTCGTGCCTTTTATTTATTTTAAAAATAGCACGTTTGCATGGCTGTGAATCTTAAAAAAAATCAATAGGAAGAAACTTTCTCATTTATGTGTCCGTTTTAAATATGATTTGCAACTGGAAGGATAAACTCGGAAGAAATAAAATCAAAGTGAAGCTATTGCTTAATGATCATGAAGTGAGAATAATCGTTTTTAGTAAAGTGATTTGATATGATTATGTATCCAGTAAAAATGTTTTCTTCGTCCCTCTCTGATAAAAACTTGACATCATTTTGGTATTTAAAAATCTTTTTGAGGGTTATACAAAAAGTATTTTAGTGTATTTTTAGTGTATTCGAGCAATTCATCATCCTTCCTGTATTTTTGTAGCTGTTTCATTATCATAATACCAAAAACTTCCTGTAGCCTCGATAAGTGCGTATAGATTTCGACTAAATAACAGCAGGAACAAAACAGGTTTGTGAATCATATATTTGATCTGATATTTCATCTTACTCTTGCTAATTAGTTTGATGTTTTAGTCGAAGATACAATTACCATTGAACATTTATCTTTCAAAGTACACTGATTATAAATAACACAGAATTTCCTTCAGGACATGGAAACTACTATGTATGAGTGTATGTGGCTATCACAAGCAAAAGTTGATGCTGTAAAACGTACGTCAGCTGATTATTTGTACATTAAAAATCTTCAGTTATTATGCCCCCGTAGTCAAAGAATCGTGGGAATATAGTTTTTGTCCTGAACGTTCGCCTGTCTGTTTGTCTGTTTGTCCGCAAAAATATTAACCTTGGTCATTACTTTTTAGTAGTTCGGTGGCTTTGGCATTTGTGTTTTACAGGTATATTACTTGTGACAAAACCATTCTTTGGATAACACCAAATTTTGACCTCTTGACCTTAGATTTTGATCCAACGTTTACAAAAAAATTCCTACACTTAAACCTTGGACATAATTTTTGAAAAGTTGGTGCTAGGTCTTTCGTACATAATGTAAATAATATAAATGTATTTATTGTGACAAGGCCTTTCAATCGGTAGAAATATTTTTTACCTTTTGACATTGACCTTACAGTTTTGTCTAGTTAAAAAAATTAAATTTAATCTTGACCATAACTTTTGAACAGATAGTATTAGACTTTCATCGTTCACATGTGTATTCTATCAATAGAAAAACCTTTAAAACTCTTTTAAAAACCCTTATACTGGTCATAACTTTGGACTAAGGCTTTCATCTTTTACAATTTTATTCTATTTGACTAGACCTTCCTCTGGATACCATGACTTTTGACCTTGCTTTTTGGAGTTTGACTTGCATCAGAGAAACTTCAATCCTCACCATTAGCTACCATAATTAGTGTTTCACAGACACATTTTCTTTTTTAATCTGACATTATTCATGCTAGTATTTCAAATTGCTAAAATCACTACGCAAATTTCAATTTAAGTTTGTCTGTTATATTGTAGAGAAAGCCCTCCGGTATCAGAAGGGAAGAGGAAGTTGTGTTCTTTTCATTTTGGACTTTTCTGAGAGCATGAGAGGGGAACCTTTAAGGCAGATGAAGCGGGGAGTCGGGGCGATACTAGAGGGTTGCCAATTAGTTCTGAATATAATATTTGTCTGAGTATCTTTTCTTTATAATACACTGCACTACAATTTTTTGACATTTATAGAGTTTGATGAACAACCAGATCTTGATGAGAATGTTTCTGTGATTGTTTTTGGACAAGAAACCAAATTTCTGCATTATTATTCCAACCAATATTCCACAATAAAACAAAGCATTGGTAAAAACACTGACTTTATTTACTCGTATTCTCTGGATTAAATGTATAGTGCAAAAAATAACAGAGAAAACATTGTGTTTAGAAAAGCGCTTTTTGTCAGAGTCATTGATATCTTACATAGAGATGTACAAGTCATGTACGCAGCTCATTATTTTTATATTTTATTTAAAGAACTGATTAAAAATAAATTTTAGTAAATGGTTTTCCATATGGTGGAGTAAAATTAATTTGTTTTCTCAATAAAAACTATTTTATTTTTCACTTCATTCCAAATGGTGACTTTAATTTGCTATATAATTTAAAGATATTGCATTTTGCTGATTCTTTCAGAGGAGGTGGAATGTGGTGGACCCTCGCCGCTCACTGCCGCCTTTCTCTTGGCCCTTGGGGGACTGTACGAGGGAGCAGGTATGTAGATTTATTATTGTGTAAACAAGAGAAACTGGTTACATGTATATATTTAAATTTTGAATGGCTTAAGGTGGAATATCCCTCTGATAAGAGAGATAACTCTTCTAATAAGAGAGATAACTTTCTTCAGACATTTTGTCATGAAATTCAGTGAGTTGTCACATCAGAGTTTACAAGTTTCATTCATAAGGACAATTTTATAGTCAACTCAATCAAACCTATTCTTTGGTGAAAGTGTTGATATCTAGTTTCTATTACTAGTATATTGATTAATTATTTATAATAGTTTACTTAAAACATTTATACCCAGTTCCTTTAAACAGTGTAAATTGAAAAATCTCTATCTCTTCAAGTATAATTCTTTTAATTGTACAGAAATTTTAGATGCAGTATTGTTTATAAACATTTAATTAATATTTTGTTTCATCAAAAAATATTGTCAAGGGTGATAATGGAACTATAACTCTTGTTTATGGATGCGTGTTATTTTACATGCACAGAAAATAATTTGTTATTCTGATTTAAAAAGCAGCGCTTCAGTATGTTTTCTACTGGGAGTTAGATAGGTATGAGAGTAAATATTATTTTTATATATACCTCATATTTCTAATTTAATTGTGAGATAAAAAACACTTAATCTTTCTATTTACCATATCAAATTTTCTTCACATCATGGTTTGACATATTATTCATTTCTGAAAAAGTAAGCAACGCTTCATACTTCAAACTATTTTCCATTTGAATTTAATGCTATAGTTGTTGCTGAAAATCAATGTCTGGATTTTAAAAAAAGTGTCGTGAAATTTGGAGCAGAGGGATATTGCCCCTTAAAGAGGCTAAGCAAGTCCATAATTCGATTCTATAATTACAGAATACAAGCTAGGGTGTTTGATAATGGTTTTTGCCCTGTACTAATACAAAAAAGTGGGGAGTTAGACATTTTGGTCTGTATAGATGGAGTGGACATTTAAAAAGGATCAACTGTACAGAACAATATATAAATGGACTAAAGTAAAAACTGCATATTATACATTGCGTTTATCTTTTTATTTTTAACTTAATATTGTACTAGTATTAAATTTATCATTGATGCAAGAAAATTTAAAGAAGCCAATGTTCTTAGACCATATATATTCTCCAGATTCCCAGAATATACGATCAAGTGCTACATATGTATCAGATTAGCGTTGAATCTATTCTGATGTCAGACTATTCAAAATGTAAAGATCAACATGTTTCACATGTTAACATTAATTCTTACAGCCCATACAAGTCGCATTGGTGACTTCCATCTCAATCCAAGAGTGGTTCTTTTCACAGACGGTAGACTAACAGACTTTAAGAATTTAGAGGCCACAGAGAATGAAATGGAATTAATGCCAAAGGAACATGTAATCTTACAAAGTTTTCTTTTTCTTTCTAAAGGTTTATCTTATGGTTAAACTTGAATAACATTGCACTTAAAGATAAAATAATAATAATAACATAAAAATAAAAAAAAAAATATTTTTCGTTATTTCTATATGATTAGATTTTAGCACCACTATCTTCAATCACACAACAAATAGGAAGAGACCATCCAATTTTCTGCTTTCCAGTTGGAGAAAACCCAAACTATGTAAGTTTTCCAATATACTACAATTTGATCGTTTTCTTTTGATGAAAGCTTTATCCATCACATGTCTACACCTTTATTCAGTTATTCATTTTTTTTAGCCGGGGAAAGTTTCTCACAGTTAAATTATGTAATTCAGTTACCCTTTTTTTCTTCAAAATTGTTTCTAATGGGGCACAAAGTGAACTGGTACTCTATTTACTCGATGACCTATTCTACTTTCTTGCATGAAATATATGGAGATAACGAACAGTTTTCAAGCTCAAAAGTCCATTTTTATACAATACAAAATAGGAACAGAGCAAACACGAACCTCTGAAACATCAGAGGTGGGATCAGGTGCCATGGAGGAGTGGTCATCCCCTGCCGACCGGTCACACCATAGAAGAAATGACATTTGGAAAAATTTATTAGGAAAATGGTTAACAGATTTTAAAATTCAAAAAAATCAAACAGGCTAATTTCTACCATTTTCGGAGGGAAATATGAAAGTTATTTTTATTATCCTAGTCTAAGGAGAAAAAACTCAAAGTATTATCCATTTTTTCTATTCCTGTGACATGATATGAAGTCTCCTCCAAAGAAAATATTTGTATGTATCACCTGTCCTTTCAAAAAGCAATGAATTTATTTGTTTCTGTTATGGCAATATTCACAGTGATTTTCTAGTCAATTCCTTTCACCAAGTAAACTTTATATGCCTTGTCAAAAAAAAAACCCAGATGAATCATTGTAGGTGCTACCTGTCGACAGAGAATGCCTACTTGTGTAAAGCACATTTGGTTTCGTTCAATATTAAAATCTAGATATCATGGACCTGTTAGCAGACGAGAAAACTAAAACTGTTAAAAAAAGGAATGATTTAGTTTTAAATTAAAACATGTAATAAAAAGTTTATCCAACCGATTTTTTTTTCCTTTGTGAGGCAGTTGAAAGCACATAAATTAAATGCAAACATATATGTTGTTCTCTACATCAAATTCAATTTAATTATTTATTTCAGCCCTTATTACAAACCATATCAGGCGTGTCTCAAGGTGGCAAAGTGTTACAGATTTATGAAGCAAAGTGCTTTGGACGATATACTCTACATTACGTAATTAATTTTTCATCAATTGCTATCTTTATTTTATCCCATAAAATTTCCGATTGTCAACAATTGCAATATTTTTCAGAGATCTGCAGATTTGATATCCAAAGTAATAAACAAGAATGAGATAGAAAGGGAAGCTTTGAGATCTGTGGCAGATAACGTACTTTTCGGGCATACTTACGATGAAGATGATTTAGTATGTTGGATACTCAAAGCATTTTATCAAAAAAGTTTCGTTGGCATTTTGTCCAAATGGAATATCAAGCTGCTGAATGGATTTTTTTTTTTTTAGAAAAATTAAATAATTTCGTTTAATTAAGTTATTTGTCTTAGCATTCATTTGTTTTACATTCCAAATATAATATTCCCTACATCATTCATTTCATTAAAATCTCATATCATACTGTAAACCAACTTTTATTCGCGCGCGAGAAATTTTTGCGATATTTGCGAGAGCCTCATCATCGCGAATATTTCTCGCCGCGAACCAGTCCTTAAATTCCACATGTCTATAAATAAAAGATCCAAAATAGGCTTGATCGCGAAAATAAATCGTCGCGAACTAGTTTACCCCCCGATAAAACACGGAATAAAGTCGTTGCGAATAAAAGTTGGTTTACAGTATCTGTTTTCTTATTTTCACTTTAAAACAAACATAACAGATTCCATTTATAGGAAAAAATTAAAAGAAAAGTAATTCAAATTTCAATCTTATAATCAAAGGACACAATATACGAGTTAATACAGAACAGAGAGAGAATCATGGAGACCCAACCAAGGGTAGAGGACGATGAAAATAATTGGTATAAGGAGAAATACTCTACAATTCCAAGGCTCGGTACGAGAGTTCGCCGGGGTCCACACTGGAGATTCCAGAATCAAGATAGCGAGGGCATCGGAACCATAGTGGGTCATGGGGATAAAGGTAACCAGGCATATGTAAGGAAATGGCTCAAATTCACCCAGTTTACTTAATACAAATATATTTGAGACGGTAAAATTCACAATTTCTTCACGAAATTCATGTATAAATAAATATATAAATGTTGGTCAAACTGGACATCAATTATTGAAAGAGGGAAGGTGACTTCATAAACAGTGGATAAAACAATTATACTGCAAAGTGAAGGTTGTAATAAAAATGTTAAATATACTTTTTTTTTCCCTTTGTAAACAATCTTTACAATGCTGAATATATTGTTGTCGATTTGGTACTGTGCATCGACTTGTTTCTTTTTTACTTTTCTTTTTTTCACAGTTGGTTTAGTGCTCGTAGAATGGGATAATGGGTGTCGTTGTGTATATAAATATGGAATAGGAAATACATACGATATTGTGGTTTGTGATGAGCCCAGAATTCCTGAGGACGGATTTGTCGCTGCTGGGTGCCTTGTAAAGAGGGGTAACACACACCTTAATCATTATTCAATACAGTATCCTGCTACATATAAAGTATTGTAAGTTATGTTAAGATTTCCCTTGTAATCATCAGTTAGTTTTACGCTTTTGTTTTTGATTCTGAAGGACCTGATTGGAAATGGGAAGATCAGGACGGCGGAGAAGAAGCTATCGGAACATGTTATCGAGTGATGGATAATGCCACCGTTTATGTTCGTTCATAATTAAATCATACTTAATTTTTGTGCACGCATAAAAAGGTTTTGTTTTTATGCAGAATTTGAATAAGAACAATTTTACATTCTGTTTCAACATAAAAAGGTTAAATCGTTTTTTTTAAATTAAGAGATATTGGATTTTTATATTTTTATTCCCCCGTAATCGACGGTTTGGTGGTACATGCATTAAGCTTTGCCCTGCCCATCAATCTGTATGTCTATAGCTGTCTGTTTGTCCACAAAACTTGCCAATAACTTTTAATTGAATATAGCTTTCTTATAACACATGTGTTTTTCTTGTGACAAGACCTTTTTAGGTAGCAACATAATTGACTTCTTAACCTTGATCTTAAAGATTGACTTGCTTTTGGAAAAAAGACTTGAACCATGATCATACCAGTTGAACAGTTTATGCTTGGGCTTTCATACTTCACAGTGTATGATGAAAAGGGTACACCCCACTTTTGTTGATAAGAATATTAATTAGAATATGTATATGTACAACTATTACATTTAAGATTCGATGGCCAAGTGGAAGAATGGGTAATTACAGATTTGGATATGATGGAAAATACGACATTGAACTTTGGTAGTTTTTTTTATCGTTTTAATATACATGAATAATTTAAAATTTTTATTGAATTCTCAAAACTTCGTCTGAAGATTAAAAATATATGGATCAAAAATTTTCTTTAAAAAATAAATGTTTGTATCCTGTCATTAAATAAAATGTTTCTACACGTGTATACTAAATACAGGACACTTTATTCTGTATTGTAGCGATCCGCTCTCACAAAAAGTGATGAAAGCTGTTAAGGAACAATGGAGAGCATTAAAGAAACCCGAGTCTGAAAATGATTACAGATGTACATCTAATGATTTAAAAGGTTCTCGTGTATCATTTACTTTTCATATATACACATTTACTTTGTATGAAATGAAGTACAGTGTACATTGATATTTCTTCAGACGTTGCTTCTGATTCATATGTTTTAAAGGAGCTCAGTATTGTTAAATTTGTAATTTGTAGGTAGTTCTGAAATACAGGATACACGAATCAACCTAACTAAACAGAACAGTGGCGTTCAAACAGAAAATACAGGAAATACTACACCGCGGAGTAAAGAAGCAAATCAATTTCAAAGTGCAGTGTTCAGAGAGAAAAGGGATGCTCAAACCCAAAACGGGATTGGACCAACCATGATACAGCGGGAGCAGGTTACGTGTAAGGATAGAACCAATGTTACAGACATACAGACAGAACACTCCTCCATGGCTTTTTCAATGGAAGATCTGGAAACTGATGAAGGACAGGATACCGATCTGGAAAGCAACTCAGTGGGGTCTATCTTTGGATACCCTGAACATACTAGACCTTCAAGTCCAAACGAATATCAGAATTCTTTTTCTGTAAATTTATTTTCGCCTGTGAAAAACTTTGTTGCTGACAAAGGTAAACCTAGAATGAACGCCTTAACTATTACGTCAATTAATAAAAATACTTATAGAAATCCAGAAATATGTGTAACAGGAACAAATGAAAATGCTATTCATATGGAATCAAACGTTGCACAGATTTCGCAAAACCATTCATCAAACAAAAACTCTAAATCTGAACCAAATCTAGTCAGCCAGGATCTATCCTGGCAGTGGCGGGACAACAATGGAGTTTGGGTCAACTATTCCGATCACGTGAACAATTTAATCAACTATAGACTCCGACAACGCCCCATGGCAACTGTCTTAATTAATTATAACGACGAAAGGTGAGCATGTTGTTTTCAATTGATCAAAAAATATTGAAATAGTTTCAATTGTGAAGTAGTTGCTAGAATACTTCCACTTCCACATTAGTGAAACTTACCGTAAATGAGTTGTAGATGCTGTTTATTAATGAAATACTCTGATTTTTACATTATTTTTTATGCATTAGTTTTAGGATTGTAGCATCAAAGATGATACAGATCAACACAAAAACTAAAGAAAAGCACGACATTAGATGCAGGAATACTTCATGCCAGTATTGACACAGATAAGATAATGAGATTTGAAATAAAACAATAAAATCACGGAAACATATCAATATTTTTGTCATTTCACAACATAGCTTTCAAAATTTTGTTATATATGTACATTAACACTGTATACAAGTTAATTGCTCTTTTGAAGCAATATAATAACAAAATTTGATATGGTACATAAACCAACATGTACATGTTATCAAACAATAATTAAAATCTTGATATGCTGATGCATGCTTCTCTGTTATTAAGTTTTATGATAAACGTGATGACTTCAACTTTACCTATTGTTAACTTTCACATTTATTCTGCAATTCGCCATTATCACCTATGTATAATGTTCATGTCAGCCAGTCGCTGAATACATAAGGAAAGTTGGCAATTGAAAAGTTTGAAATATCACGTTTATCATAGAGCTTGCTTGTTAGATTACCATTAACGTCTTTTTTCAAGTAAAATATCCAAATATGAAACAGACATTTCAGAGACTTGGGGGTAACTTTTTTTTCAAGCTCAATGGATATATCGTGTCGACATATGAATGAAAAAATTTAACCATTTTTATTTATAATATCTTAATGTCTAGTTGAATATCAAGCTTTTTAAATCTAAAAAAAACTACCTTTATTTTTGAAGTACTACAAAGATAATATATATTCATATAGACAATTATATTTGTGTTTATTCCGTTCTGGAAAATAAAAACAATTAATTGAATATAATAATTTAAGGATATAGTATTTTAGTCATCTTTGAAGATCCCATTAAAGCGGTTTGAAAATATTTTGCAAAATATATGATTGGATGAAGTCATATTTTTGGTGTCAAAATAAAAAAAATAGAAAGTTTGATTCTCACTGATAATTTTTCTGACTTATAAGGATAATCTAATTATAGCTTAATTTTCTGGATTCATTAAGAAATCGCCCTCTATTCTAATTTTTCAATGCTACATGACCTGCAGTAATACTGCAATAAAAAATAAGCAACACATTTGTGAAGAATAAATGCAAGATACAAATACAAATGAAATTATAAAAAATATGAATTTAAATTGTTCAATAAAAATGGAAAATCATAAATGGAAGTGAAAAAAATAGAATATTGCAACGTTTGGGATGCCGCAATTCGATTGTGACAACATTTATTTTTCAGCAGAGTGAATCGAATGTGCTTTACAAATCAATGTTATTTAAGTTTATGTAATCTCAGATCTGATTTCCCTAACTGTGGGTGACCAAATAATAGGATTATCGAATACGTTTTATTTAATTGTTAAGAAAGATTACATATAAGTACACATGTATTAATTTCTTTGATTTAAATACGGACAATAAATTCATACTGAAATTAAAAATGAAACAATGTCCATAAGAGGTACATACATCTAGAAGTTCATATTTGTCTTTTGTGTGGAGGATTCTCCTCAGACCGTGGTTCATACAATGCAGAGGCCGGACAATAAGGTTTGTTTGTCAGTATTTATCTATTATATGTTGGAAGTAAAATTGAAAGCATTTACATATATTCGTTGATGATTTCAAAGGAATAATTTCGTATTGATACATCTGAATGTACCAGTTTTATATTTCTGGATGGTATTGATATTTATAATTTGAATAACTGTGTTGTCATTTTAACCATGAACTTAAAGAGCGTATTGTTTTGTAGAGTGACCTTTTGTAGAGTTTTTTGGGTTATAAATAATTTTCATAGTTGCTTGACATGTAGAGCAAGGCCGAAACACTATTTCGATTGTGTGTTTTCTTCCATTAAGAAATTTGTGAATAAGCTAAGTAAATTTTGTAATTAAAAAAAAATTTAAACAAATCAAGCATATATTAAAGTTTGAGTACATGAAGTTTGTTTTTGTTTGAGACTTATTATAATAATCTGGTAATAATGCACAATAATTATCTTACCTTTTCGAAAAAATTTAGATCTATGTCAAGGAAGCTGTAAATGCAGATATTAGAAATATTTATCTCAAAGTTTCCATTCTGAAAATCCTGGAAATTGACACGCTGAAGGAAACATTTACAGCGGATGTGTTTTACCAGGCAAGGTGGAGAGAGCCTAAACTTGACGGACACAAGGTATAGTAACTACTACTTCTTACTTACTAGTACTTCTTAGTTGCTTATATCTGTGAAACATAAAAGGGAAGATGCTTAATTATTGTTTAACTGCACAAACCGGCAGATTATTCTATAGGTGACTTTTATTTTAATTCCAAAGTCCTTGCATCTCCTATGACTAGTATTGCTTCATCCTATTGAAGAGCTTTATATGCGGATTGGTATCGTCATGCAACTGATATAATTCGTCTTGGTCTAAGCAATTGACTGAAAAATATTGAATTCTTTGTTCTTTTCCAACCACTTCTAAAATACCAAAAAATATGGAACGCCGTCACTGCCTTATAGCAGAACACAACAATTGCACTGCGTCAACCTTCAATTACATTATGTCAACTCCATATGACAGTTACTCACACAACTATTACATTGTGTTAACCTTCTATTACATTATGTCAACTCTACATGATATTAACTCATACTACTATAGCATTGTGTGAACTTTCCTTTACACTATGTCAACTCTTTATGACATTTGCTCACACTACTATTGCATTGTGTGAACTTTCCTATACATAATGTCAACTCCATATGACAGTTACTCACACTACTATTACATTGTGTCAACCTTCGGTTTCATTATGTCAACTCTTTATGACATTTACTCCCACTATTATTTTATTGTGTCAACCCTCCATTACATTATGTCAACTCTTTATGACATTTACTCACACCACTTTTGCGTTGTGTCAACCTTCCATTATATTATATCAACTCTTTATGACATTAACCCACACTACTACTGCATTGTGTCAACCTTCCATTATATTGTGTCGATTCTTTATGATATTATCCCACACTACTATTGCATCGTGTAAACATTCCTTTACATTATGTCAACACTTTATGACATTTACACATTCTTGCATTTCGTTATGTTTACTGTCACAATTACATTATGTTAACCTATCATTACATTATGTCAATTCTTTATGATATTAACTCACACTACTACATTATGTCGATTCACTATTACGTTATGCGAACACGGGTATCCTCGGCCTTTATATGAGCATACCGTATTTTCCGCAATCGGCAATCCTCGACTGACTCCGCTACGCTCCATTCAAACGTTATGTGCGAGGTACGAGTCATCCGAGAATTCCGATTGTATTTTCCGCGTTCCGAGAGCACTAAAATTGGCGGGAGAGAAAATTGCCGTAGAAGAAATCTCAGCGATTTGGGAATGGCATCTTTAAATAAAAATTTTAAGCGACAAAGGATTGACAATCTTGAAACGTGCAAAGCCTTAACACTGCGACTGTGAATTAAAGTCACGTCGAAATTCAATGGCGTTTACTTTAATCTGATAATTAAATAAATCAAATATTATGAGTCGTGCAGCAATTTTTTTTTCTTTTTATTTTGAATTGTTGTTTGTTTATTTGTTTTTTGTTTTGTTTTTTTTGGATAAAAGTCTTAAACTTCTGATCTTACTAAGAACATTGTCATAATTTTTTTTTATCAGTCTTGAACTTTCCTTTTTTTTTAAAAGTGTAAACACATCGTATAACACACGTACACTGGTGGGTTGGGGGGAGGGTGAAATCCCGCCCTACCATCTTTAGTGACCAAAATCTACATGTACAAAAAATTAATAAATTTATTGGTTTTACTTTGTAGGACATTGCATTAGTTTCACATTAAGTTTAGCTGAATTAAGTTGAAAACTTTTTTTTTTTATAAAACTATAAAGCCTGAGAGCTTCTCTGCTTTCCCCCTTGGTCTCCAACCATAAAGCGTCCCCCTTCAGGCTTGGACAATTTTTTTTTGTTCAAGATTCTCATATCCGCTACTGATATGTGTTCATGCATGCTTACTAAGGCATATTCAATTGATTTACATGAGGGATTGGTAGATTTTTTGTAATAGAATTCTGGCCCTGGGATAGTTGAAAAAATTACTAATTCCAGTGCGTGACGTATCATCTTTTTCGAAAGGAGGGGGGGGGGGGGTTAGCCAGAAAAAAAATATTCGCCCGAAAAAAAACTTGAGAAGCCAAAAAAAAATAATTGTCTACTCCAAGCCCGAAAATCCTATTTCGGGGAGGGGGGTCCAACTTCGATCAGTCCAAATTTTTTTGTCAGATATATTACATTACCGTCAGTGGACTATAATTCAACAAAAAGTGGGGGTGGGGGCTGTACTTTCAATGAACATTACATTTTCTATTGTAAAGTTATGTTTGGGAAAAGAGGGGGGTTGATATTTTGTGCCTCTAATTCTTCCGTATCAATCAGGACCCCCCCCCTCTTACCAGTCATAAAAACACGGTCGTCAACATTCATTTTATACCAGATATACAGCTTTGGGATAATGTAAATGTATTTTTACATCAGGTAATGCACTTTTGGAATCAACATGATAAAGAGTTAACACAATATAAAGATATTTTAAGATCACATAAGAAAGGGTTGACATAACGTTATTATATATCCACATCACGGAATTGGGTTTTGACATAATGTGATAAAGTGTTGATATAATATGAAGATATGTTCACATAATGTCATACACTTTTTACACCACGTAATAAAGCACTGACATAAAGGTAAGATGTGTTCACCTCACATCATGATGCTCTCGCCGTAAAATAAAGATAAACCCATATCATGTAATAATGCTTTGATATAATAAAAATATACACTCTCGAAAAGGAATGGATTTTTGACTTCATGTAATGATAAGTTTGATTATAAAACACAATTCACTTGACGTAATGCAATTTTGACCTCTCATATTAAAGAAATGAAATGATGTAAAGAAACATTCATTTCACGTAATAAAGTTTTAACACAATGTAAACACATTATCGCTTCACATAATGAATTTTCGACTTCAAGTTATGAAGTGCTGACATAATGAAAGGATGTATTTACTTCATATAATGCAGCATTGACATGATGTAAAGATATTTTTACATAATCTCATAAAGAATTGACATAACGTAAAGATATGTTCACATCACGTAATGATAAATTGACATAATAAATGCATAGTTGTATGCTATAAGGCAGTGTTGGCGTTCCATAAAAAAACACTAATTTCTTTCTCAAGGGAAGTGGCGAGATTGACTGGTCTGCATACTGGAATCCAAAAATATTAATTCTAAACGCCATTGCTCAAAAAGACCATGCCAAGTGGTACGTTTTACAGACAGATGAATCGGGAGATACTCATATCGTGGAGAAAAATCGTCTGGTGGCAACCTTCACTGAAAGTATGGAACTGGTCCTTTTTCCATTCGACATACAGGTAAGGATCTTCATACGGTATCCCACAAGATGTCACAAATAATTATTTTTGTTTTGACGCAAGACTTTCGAGTCGTTTATTTGATGTGGTATTTTCTTAATCCGACAGGATCTTAACATCTTTATAACCACGGAACTCTCGGAAGAGGAGGTCAAGTTTTTAGAAGACGATCGTGAAATATCAAGCGTTCACGCTGAGACATTTGCAAAAAAACAAGAATGGAACATTTACGAGTTTGTTCATTTTACTCCAAAGGCATTGACTCAGGAATATGCCAACAACAAGTATAAAAAGCCGGGAATGTACGTTTTCTGCAGCGCCGGAAGGAAGCCCGGATTCTTCGTGTGGAACGTAATTGTGCTCATGGTAGGAGGGGTAAAATCCTCTGACTCTGGTGACGTTAGCTGCAGCTTGGAGTGGTAAAGGAGATAATATTTGTTCTTTCTATTTCAGTCTATCATCAGTTCCCTGGCTCTGTCCACGTTTGCTGTGGCTAGGAGTAAGATCGAGAATCGTCTACAGCTATCCATTATGCTTGTCCTCATCACAGTCACCTTTAAATTCGTAACCAACCAAGTTATCCCAAAAATATCCTACACCACTCATCTGGTAAGTGCTGTAACCGGTGTATGCATCTTAAAATTTAAACAATGTATTTTAAAACCTTTATCTATGGTAAAGAAACTTGTGTATAGTCTTTTATCTTATCTTTAAATTACGGTCTAGATTTTTGGTATTTTAGTGCATTGTTGTAAGTTAATCTCATGACTTATATAATTATAAATTTGAACTTTTACCATGAGTTCTACCAATTGTCGTGGGTTTTCAAGTGAATTGCAGTTGTACGAGATGACGTCTTACCGGGTGTATCAGTGTAAAATGGAATATTACATACTGCAAATGAACCCAGTCTAATTGTTTGTTAATTATCTTAAATCTTGTATCCTTCAAACTATTTCTATTCGAAGTTTTTAAGAATATTGACATATGGGCTTCAAGTCAGAAACCAGTAGGATCTTCATGATACTTCGAAGGAAAATCCCATCGGATATTCTCATATGGACTTTACCTCAAGCCATTTACCCCTGAAATACTCCCATGGAAGATAATCATTGAAGCACATTTAAGCCAATACATATAATTTCTAGGATCGCTACATTATTTGCAGTACAATTGTCCTGTGACATATATTTATTTAATGTTTCTAGGATCGGTACATCGTCGGCAGTACAACTTTCCTGTTTCTGTCACATATTTATCTATAATTTGTAGGATCGGTACATCATCGGCAGTATGGTTCTCCTTTGACCTATATTTATTTAATGTTTCTAGGATCGATACATTATCGGCAGTACGATATTCCTGTACCTGGTGGCGATGTGGCACGCTATATCGGAGGCCCTGATCTCGGACGACGACACACTCAGTGAGGCTGATCAGTACGCCTTCTATGCCTTCTGTGGTCTGTACGCCTTCATCCAGTTCATGTTCATGATCATTGTCCTTCTCAGTGTAAGTTAACTGACCAATAAGAAAAAATCAAATAAATGATGTATTTATTATATCACTTGCATAATCTTTATTTCTTAAATGAACTGAAAAAAAAGTTTGAAGCAGCAAGATATTAATACTTTTTTAAAGATAAGGCTTAAGTTTGTTTCTCTGAATTGTCATGACGATTCATCACAGACAAATTGATTGGATAACTTTTTTTCTCTTTCAGGGTTCAACCAGGCGATATGATGTAAACAATAACCTTAAGCAGTACAATGTATGTTGTAAATTCAATTTAGTAGACTTTTAGAGTCATGTGAATTCGAGATAATATTCGGGTTCTTTATTCAATTGAAAAATTTATCACGGTATAATCCAGCATAGAATTATTTTTTCTCCACTGAAATTTGAATCACCACCAGCACCAACTTCTGTTTTCCATATAATTCGTCATGTATTGTTCTGTTTCAGAGGAAGCGTCTTGACGTCATGAAAAGAGGCGAAATTATAAAGACTTCAAAGACCGAGACATTGTTTAAGAAAGCAACCGAGGAATGTCTGGTGGTATCCCCCTAAAAAGTGACTGGTGGTATCCACTTAATACATTCAATACATTGACCGGTGTCCGTCTAATAAAATGGCTGGTGGTGTTCACCCAATACAATGACTGGTGGTGTTCACGTAATAAAGTGATGGTTGGTGTTCACCTTATACAATAACTGGCGCTGACCATTAAATGACTGGTGGTGTCCACCTAATAGAATAAGTAGTGGTGTCAACGTATACAATAACTAGTGGTGTAAACAATGTGAGCTGCAAATTTGATGTCGGAATTTTTTATTGCAAAATTGCAGATTACTATTTCAATGAAAGAAAAAAAAAACATTTATAAACTTCTGTTGTTCATAGTTGCTATGAAAGAACTATTTATAAGCTTCTATTGAATCCAAATAACATTATTGTCGTCCTGTACAATTATGATTTCTTATATAAAACTTATATTGGATTGTATATAAAAGGCTTTCCTCTGCTTTATTTTAGTGTAATTGATCATAGAGGTTTAAGTTACATACAAATTTCTCATAATAACACATTTTAACAGAAAAATAAAATTTTCAAAAATGCAGCTCATATTGCTTTAATTATTTGTTTTTACACTTGCGCTTTTATTCGATTTTTCTGAAATTGTTAAAATGGATAAATCTATATAATTATTTAATTACTACTTTGTGAATTCAAAGAAATGTACATGTTTGTGAACATTTTCAATTATTACTTAACTGTTGACTCAACTGTTGATGTTTGGAAACAGAATTTGAAATGCATGTTCCTTAACATTCTTAGCCTTGATTGTATGTTGGTTGTTTTACCTCCCATTCCAGAATTTTTAGCTCACCTGAGCCGAAGGCTCAAGTGAGTTTTTCTGATCACATTTTGTCCGTCGTCCGTCCGTCTGTCCGTCTGTCTGTAAACTTTTCACATTTTCGACTTCTTCTCAAGAACCACCGGGCCAATTTTAACCAAACTTAATACAAAGTATCCTTGGGTAAAAGAGAGTTTGAATTGTTAAAATGAAGGGCCAAGTCCCCAAACAAGGGGAGGTAATCAAGAAAAGACAAAAATAGGGTGGGGTCACTAAAAAATCTTCTTCTCAGGAACTACTGGGCCAAATAAACTGAAACTTATGTGGAAGCATTCTTGGGTAGTGTAGATATTAAATTGTAAAAATCATGACCCCCGGGGGTAGGGCGGGGCCACAATAGGGAATCCATGTTTTACATAGAAATATATAGAACAAATCTTTAAAAATCTTCTTCTCAAGAACCAGTGGGCCAGGAAAGCTGAAACTTATGTAGAAGCATTCTTGGGTAGTGTAGATATTAAATTGTTAAAATCATGACCCCCGGGGGTAGGGCGGGGCCACAATAGGGAATCCAAGTTTTACATAGAAATATATAGAACAAATCTTTAAACATCTTCTTCTCAAGAACCACTGGGCCAGGAAAGCTGAAACTTTCATGGAAGCATCCTTGGGTAGTGTAGATATTAAATTGTTAATATCATGACCCCCGGGGTTAGGGCATGGCTACAATAGGGAATCCACGTTTTACATAGAAATATGAAGAACAAATCTTTAAAAATCTTCTTCTCAAGAACTAGAGGGCCAGGAAAGCTGAAACTTATGTGGAAGCATTCTTGGGTAGTGTAGATATTAAATTGTTAAATTCATGACCCCTGGGGGTTGGGCGGTGCCACAATAGGGAATCCAAGTTTTACATAGAAATATATAGAACAAATCTTTAAAAATCTTCTTCTCAAGAACCACTGGGCCTGGAAATCTGAAACTTATATTTAAGCATCCTTGGGTAGTGTAGATATTAATTTGTCAAAATCATGACCCCGAGGGTTTGGATAGGGCCACAATAGGGAATCCACGTTTTACACAGAAAGATATAGAACAAATCTTTAAAAATCTTCTTCTCAAGAACCAGTGGGCCAGGAAAGCTGAAACTTATATGGAAGCATCCTTGGGTAGTGTAGATATTAAATTGTTAAAATCATGACCCCCGTGTGTAGGGCGGGGCCACAATAGGGAATTCCACGTTTTACATAGAAATATATAGAACAAATCTTTAAAAATCTTCTTCTCAAGAACCAGTGGGCCAGGAAAGCTGAAACTTATGTGGAAGCATCCTTGGGTAGTGTAGATATTAAATTGTTAAAAACATGACCCCCGGGGGTAGGGCGGAGCCACAATAGGGAATCCAAGTTTAACATAGAATTATATAGAACAAATCTTTAAAAATCTTCTTCTCAAGAACCACTGGGCCAAGAAAGCTGAAACTTATGTGGAAGCATCCTTGGGTAATGTAGATATTAAATTATTAAAATTATGACCCCCGGGGGTAGGGTGGGGCCACAATAGGGAATTCCAAGTTTTACATAGAAATATATAGAACAAATCTTTAAAATCTTCTTCTCACGAACCACTGGGTCAGGAAAGCTGAAACTTATGTGGAAGCATCCTAGGGTAGTGTAGATTCTAAAGTTTTAAAATTATAAAAGGGAAGGGAGTAGTGGGGCATGATAGGACTATAGCAAGAGGGGGAATCTGGTAAAGAACTGCATCAACCAAGTTACTCAGGTGAGCGATGTGGCCCATGGGCCTCTTGTTCATTCATATTAGAGACGTAACCATTATACTGGTGAAGGACTGCAAATTTTGACCTTTATTCAGCACTTAGGACCATGGAGCAGTGAAGGATCGTTATCCTGACAACGCCTGTTGTGAAACGGAGACTCGGTTTTTGTCTTGTCCAAATAATGAACAACTTTTACTTCAAAAGTCGAGCGCATGGCGAAGGAATAGTTGCTACCCATTTCTTTTCGACTTAAGTCAGCGGCGGCCGAGATTCGAACGCACGACCTCCCGATCACAAAGCGAGTGCTATACCGACTGAACTAGTCTACTGTGAACGGCTCTTTGCCTTGATGCTATTATATTTAAATCAATTAATATTTATGATAGAGATATTGAATATTTGAGTAAATAAAATACTTACCCGGGTCTAAGTTAGTGGCCTGGTGATCTGTCTCAGTCAGGTGACCATTAACTTCCTGTTCCTCCTCTCTCCGTCTGGCAATGAGTGCATTTAAACTTAGAGCTTATTCACTGAAACATTCGAACCAAACCTTAATGTTGGTTATATATGGACCTTTCTTCCTGTAAGTCTGGACAAACAAGTGAAATTCAAAACTTAAAGATGGTATGCTTTACCGATAAGCATTGTCAATATATGTACTAAGGTGTAATTATTTGCTATGAGTAC
>NW_026928963.1:0-35532 GCF_032062105.1 Saccostrea cuccullata | reverse complement strand
GAATTCGCGATAGGACTATTTACGAACTGTAGCGAGT
The DNA here is from genome assembly GCF_032062105.1 of Saccostrea cuccullata. NCBI lineage: Eukaryota > Metazoa > Mollusca > Bivalvia > Ostreida > Ostreidae > Saccostrea > Saccostrea cuccullata. The sequence continues at coordinate 35,495 of NW_026928963.1, read as the reverse complement.
GTCGGTACTTCATACTTTCGGCGGCAATTATATACAAAATTCACTTCTCCAAACTCTAGCATCACTGAAAATTTTATACTTGTATGTACAGTGCTTTTTGAGAAAACTGCCGGACAAAGTGACCCTCTGAAAACACCAAATCGCAGAAAACTCCGAATGGGATGTGACGTCGTAAAATTAAATATATATAAATCTAGATTTTTTTATGTTATATATGATTTATAAATATTAAATTTTACGAAACTTTCACAGAATCTTTATTACATATTACCATTGTGCAGCTCCAATTTCACTTCCTGATCAGCCATTATATTCATATGGGTGGCGGGGTATTATTTAGTGAGCAACTTGCTCACAATACCTCTAGTTTGAAAATAAAATGAGTAATGACGTCTCAAATGATTCTTTGAATATATTCTCCCAATCTATGTTGATTATTGCAAAAGCAAGCTTTTTTTGGCTACTTTAGGTCCAACCGGAAGTGCTGTCAATGGACGGAAAAATACTTTTTATGCTTCCAGAGACAGATATTACCCAAGAACATGTCAATAATGGCAAAAATATGCATATTCTAACTACATCCGGTTTGGCCGGAAGTAACGTTAATGAACGTATTTTGATTATCTCTTTAGATACTACTTGACATTTTAAACAACTTTGCTTGTATAATCGCAATATGAGCCGCATTTTTGAAAATTTTATTTTGCTGTTAACATATGCTATTATGATAAATTTTATGTAACCTAAGCTTTTATTATCAATTGGAATAAAACAAATCAGACGAAATACTTCTATATAGATGTACAATCCAATATACGGTATTATACAAGAAATCATTATTGTACAGGACGACAATAAAGTAATTTTGATTCAATTGAAGCTTAAAAATTGTTCTTCCATCGCAAATAGCCCCATGGGGATCCGGGTTAGAATAGGTCCTCAGTACCCCTTTGCTTGTTGTAAAAGGCAACTAAATGGGGCGGTCCTTCGGATGAGACCGTATAAACCGAGGCCCTGTGTCACAGCAGGTGTAGCACGATAAAGATCCCTCCCTGCTAAAAGCCGGTAAGTACCGAGCATAAGCCTAAATTTGCATCCCTTCACCGGCAATGGTGACGTCTCCATATCAGTGAAATATTCTGGAGAGGGACGCCGAACAGTATACAATCAATCAATCAATCCATCGCAAATATAAACTGCAGAAGTTTATTAAAGCTTTTTTTCTGTCATTGGAATAGTAATTTACAATTTTGCAACAAAAAATTCTGACATCAAAGTTGCAGCTCATATTGCTTTAATATATTACAAATTCTCAAGACTTTAAAAGATATCACTTTTAGTCCCATTTCTAGAAAAAAAAAAAACTTCTAGCCCAACTAAATCACTTATTTTAGGGATCAATCCTTCGTTTTAGATACAATTTGAAAGACCTCAGAATTCTGAACTTCTTTTTATTCTATATGTTTTAACAAAATATTTCCAGGTAAAAAAGTATCTTCGAAAAAGTGTAAGAAATTTTAAAATTCGCGATAGGACTATTTTCGGACCACAGCGAGCGTCGGTGCTTCGTACTTCCGATGGTAACAAAATTCGCTTCTCCAAAGATTGATCTAGCATCATTGAAAATTTCATACTTCTATGTTCAGTGCTTTTTGGGAAAACTTGAGACAAAGTGACCGACTAGCCTGGTTCCCTGCCTCTATTTTGCTTCGTATACTCTGCGTTTCCTGCTTTGTCAAGGATTATCCATGGGACCAGGCTAAGTGACACTCTTAAATTCATTAAATTGCGGAAACCCCACTAACCGGAAGTGACGTCATCAAAATAAATATATATCTTAATCATTTTTATGTTCTATCAGACCTGAAAGTTTCAAAAGTTTCAATAAAATCAATTAAGTCGTTCTCTCGAATTGGCGTGGCAAAATCAGTCAGAAAAAACAATAATAATAAAAATAGTCGAAAAGAAATCTAAGAATAACAAGAAGGTCTTCCGCTGAAGACGAAAGAACTTCTTGATCCAACAGTTTAGAATTACAAACTCACATTCTACATCGATGGTCATGGACTGCTTGCTCTGTCCTTTGTTTCCTGATGAGTATTGATTTTGTGCTGTGCATGTATAGGTACCAGAACTACTGCGTTGTATTTTTGTCAGACTAAGTACATCCCCTTCATGTCTGAAAGAGCTGCCCTGTCGTGTCCAGTACACATTAGTCTCTGGTGGTTTTCCTACATTATAGAGGCATTTTTTGTTGAAGTCTGTTCCCTCTATGGCCGTTGAATTATTCAAAGTGTGAACAGCTGGAGGACCTGATAAGAAAAATATTCAAATTAATGAGGAAGAAGAAAAACTGAGACTAAATTTAACCAATAAACAGATATATGCTATCAGGTCTATCTATTGTTTACGTTTATTGCTCATAGACCCCGACATTAAAATGTCTCTGCATCCAATGATTCCAAGCAAAGTAATCAATGACAGATTATTTACTTTTAGGTCAGATCACTTTTATGGGTTACTTGTGACATTTTTTTTAAAGTGTTAATCAGAATGTAGTAGTATCCTTTGGATGAGACCTTAAAAACCGAGGACCTTTGTCACAGCAGGCGTTAGCAAGGCAAAGATACTTTACTGCTCAATTACCCTGAGTGCCGAGCAAAGGTCTAATTGGAAGTGCTTTGCTGATGTATGGTGAAGTCTCTGATAAATGACAAGTGAAAGACTCTCGAACGGGACGTGAAACAAGAGACAGCCAATTAATAAATCAATCAACAAAACGTTTTATTCTTTACTTACAGGAACCTGCCACTTCTGAACAAATTGATCGTTCTTCATTATACCACGCTAACAGCTTTCCAAAGAATTTTATGTATTCAAATAGGTTAAAAAGTCTAGAAGGAAATTTTACTGTCAAGGTAGATATCTGTCCTAAAACGATAGTAATTTTAAGTTCGATCTTTATATTAAATTCCATTGCTAAAAGCCGCTAATCCGATTCTAATCGCGAAAAAAATATATTCATTTTTTTTTTGGAAAAATAATTGTCCATAAATTGTTTCAACTTTTGTCGAATTACAGTAGTGCCTCATTTATCCGGACGCTTTGGTTAACAGTCAATTTGTCCGGATATGTGAAGCGACCGGATACCTGAATCCCGGTTAAACAAGACAAGGTAACATTAAAAAACTCCGTTTCGATGAAAAATCGTCCGGATACTGAAGCATCCGGATATCTGGCGTCCGGATATCTGAAGGTCCACTGTATATCCCCAAAGTCTTTTTCTTTTAAAAAATACCAAAATTCAGAAGTTAAAAAAAATAATTTTTGTGAAGTCACACAAAAAATAATTCTATAACGATATCGCTATTTGCGTGAAATCATCTTTGAAAAATTAAATTTATCGGGAGCTTATAGCTCATTATGAAGAACAAACCAGAGCAATTTTTTTCACAACAAAGACTAACACCTGTACAAGAAAAACTTCTTTTAAAAAATCTTTAAAAAGGCCTGATTTTCCATTATTCTTTTAAATGTGCATATTAACACAAAAATTACTTTCTAAATTTTAAAAGATATATCATGACTTAGGCTTTTACTAGTAATGAAAAAAAATACGCGTGTTTGTTCTTTTGAGTTATATGTAACCGATAAATTTATTTTTGCACAGGTGACTTCACGACAGATCTTAACTTCCCGTCAGGAACTTCTGCTTGTCAATAAGGTGTCTGATCTATGTTTTCCTTGTAAGGATTGTTGTAATAAATTATTCAATAAATTTTATGATTTATTTTCATATATTTTCTATGTAATGACGTACTTTTCTTGTGAAAGATAATATGTACCTATTTCGGATTAAGCGGCATTAAAATGTTCTCCAATTGTCTTTAAACACCCAATTTTATGTTAACGCCCCCAAAATCTACCTGATTCAAGATCAATAATTTACCGCCTGTCAATCATTCAAAAAACAATAGCTTCTGATTTGATTGACAGCTCAGCTACCTGTGCTTTCTGATAATCTGAGTTTGCATGTTTTGAAAACAATTACCTGGTCACGCGTCAAACGCTTTCATGTACCCGCATAGTATACACGCGGATTCGAAAACTCCAATATGTTTGAATTTTCTTTAAAAAATATCTGAAAGATTATTAAAACATTGACATAATAAAATATTTTATTTCTATCTTCACTGCTGTTTGTTACTTGTGCTATATCGTCCACGTTTATCTGTAGAAAAAAAAAAACGCGTCCACAGAAACCGGCTCTCTATTTGCCGTAATTAGAAGTCCGACGAATTAAATTATTTTTTAAGAAATGGGATATAAGAAAAATATTCAGCACTTATAAACGGCATAGCATAGTTTTTAAAAGATGTTTTATTTTGTGGCCTATATGGATGCAATCCGCACGATGTTGTACTGAAATTGATGTCAGAATTAATGCTCGAATTTCCTCTAGCGTATGTTTATATAAGTAATGAAAATGTGATGATAATTAATAGTGATCGATTCTGAAAAGAAATCTTTCTAACAATTAAATTTTGTTAGCACACAAAGAATCAAAAATATGGAATATTTTGGACAACATTGTTGGTCATAAAAAAAAAAAACATTCCGATCGCGTTAAATGCATGTTCACATGCACGACGAATAGGTGGATCAATAATTTTTTATTTCAATAGTCAGACTTTTTTAATCAAGTGATTTCTTTTATTGAAGATTAAAAAAGATAAATATTATTGATTTGTAGTTTTTACTCGTGAATTTTTCTTTTATGTAAGGAAAACATTTTCTAAAACGATATACATGTATCTTATTATTTTTTTTCCTTCAAAACAATACCATGATTACGATGAATGCGTTTTGTTTAGAAATAAATTCCATATTAAAATAATTATTTTACGTAGTTTCACTCAAAACCAGACACAAAACACGTAATGTTGACCCTGATTACCAAACACAGACTTCCTGTGTAATGCTACGTATACACAGATTTTTGACATCTTGGGTATTGGGGGTCTCCAGGTAAATAACACCACTGTTACTTTGACCACTCCCCCTCCTCAGGTAACCGTACGGTAAAAAAATTGGGTCTTTAAAACCGACGGTGTCCGCATTACACAAAAGAAGCTCTTATTATTTTGTCTGTGCATTTTCTCAAAAACGATTTAAGATTCAGTAATGAAAATTTCTGTGATAATCGATCTTGATCTGTACATTTGTCTCCTTTTCATCGGCATTACTTCCGTTTTCCACTGGACGTATTTTAAAAAATATGTATTTTGTTTTTTTCAATTTTTAAATGTTTATAACATAGACAAAAAGGGTGTTTCAAGTCATTTTATATCATTAGAAGTTGGTTCTTCTAAACTTGAAGTTGTCCAAAAATGCGTATTTTTATCCAAACTTTCAGAAAAGATTTGTACGCACTAATTATGGAGTTTTAATTCAGTCTTTTGAGCACTACCTGTCATACCGAAGGTGAAAGAAAAAAAGAACCGGAAACTATTTGAAATTAAAAAAAATATCGAGTATCTAAACATATTTTGAATAATCGAAGCTCTTTTTAATCTTTACTTGTTTTAACTTCTTTTTTAAAGTAAAACTATATCACAGTCATGATCGTAAATCGGACGGAACACCAACTCATTGCTTTGCAACAAGCTTTGCTCTAGTTAATATTATTTTTACCTAAAGCAGTAGCATTGCCTTAGCGTCAGATTATTTATGTGTATCCGAAATTATTTTTAAAAATTATTCCGTCGATAAAATAAATGTATGAAAAGAAAGAGGGATTATTTGTCAATTGTTATATAGATATATTGAAATGAGAACAATCGCCATTTCTGTGGGCACTACGAGTTAGCATGTCATAAAATAAAATACAATTCAGTTTTTTGAGCCGGTCAAATTACTGTTGTGTTCCTCTCCCTGGCGCATGCGCGCGTCGTATGACTATTTTTTCAATATAGCTAAGGATAGAAAAATAAACACACTAATGAATTCCTTGCAAAGGAGAAATAAGGGTCTGACAGATGCGCGGGAGAGACATTGAAGTTAATGAGACTTTTTGATTTTCACTTTGGGGGGTGGGGGTGGGTATCTTCATATGAGTTTCAATAACTCATTAATTATTACACAAAATCAAATGAGATTTTGATAATATCTTTTTAAAAGATGATTTTAAAAGTAAGATAGGAGTACTGAAAAATATTAAACGGAAAATAAATTTGATTCATCTCAAATTTTACCCTGCGTTTCTTTTTCCTTTCAGTATATTATAACAATCTAATTTAAGAGAAATTTTTAAAGTGGTTAAAACGTGGATATAGAAATTATACAAGTGAAGATAACAAAAAGGATATCAATCTCAAAAATCCTACAAGGAAGGCAAACTTGTGAACAGGGCAAAAATTATATCCTCGGAAACTCCAGAGATAAGATCAGACGCATGGGAGGAGTTAGCATCCCCGCTTAAACAATCATTTCTGCCGTAAACCACTGCTAATCATAACTGCTTTGGGGGACGCATCTCTAATCCGCAACTCCTCTTACACCACTGAGTAAAATTTGCTAAAAGGGAAGAGAAAGAAGAGCGCCCCAAATTTTTGTTGTGTTTTTATTATAGAAAATGTTCAAAGGCTTATTAATTTGGAAATATAATATTGAAATCAATTGTGACTAGAGCAATGAGCTCACTACATTATACCCCCACCTCCCGTATGAATATAATGCCAGTGTCCATGTTTTGCTTTGGGAAACCCAAAATATATGTCGGATCAAAAAGTAAAATAGGAGGTGCCCAATGGCAATATGTAACTAGAGGTACTGTGAGCAATGAGCTCACTAAATGATACCCCCCGCCTCCCATATGATTATAATAGAAAAGTCCATGTTTTGTTGTGGCCAGGAAACCCAAAATATGTGTCGGATCAAAAAGTAAAATAGGAGGATGTATCTGTGAAAGTTTTATTAAATTTCAAACAGGGGTATAAGAGGAGTTGCGGATAAGAGATGGGTACCCCAAAGCGCAACAGACGCACGGACGTACAGACGGACGGGCGGACGACGGAAATACCGATTACTATATACCCTCCCACTTTTCAAGCGGGGGGTATAATAAAGATTCTGTGAAAGTGTCATCAAATTACATTCAGTGGTATGAGAGAAGTTGCAAATAGCAGATGGATACCCCAAAGCGTAACAGACGGACGTCCGGAGATACCAATTGCTATATACCCTCCCGCTTTTCAAAATTATAGGATTTTTGGTTCGATCAACATGAAATTAGTATCTGGGGTTTGGAGCGGGAGCACCCTTTACAAGCAGGGTTGGGGGGAGGGAGTATAATAAGTCCCGTTTACAATGAAGAAAACAACGAAGAATGATTATATAATAGTGTTTATCATCACAGGCACCTAACGTTACTTATTTTCCTTTTAATAAAAAAAAATGCTTTATTATTAGGTAAGGGTATTTTTTCATTAAAAGAAAAATAAGTAACGTCAGGTGCCTGTATTTATAATGGGTATTCAGAACTAGTAAAATTACAACACGAAAATATTCAGATATCTTTCAGTGTTCTAAAGATATAGTATACCCCCCGCTTAAAAAGTGGGAGGGTATATAGCAATCGGTATGTCCGTCCGCCTGTCTGTACGTCCGTCCGTCTGTAACGCTTTGGGGTACCCATCTCTTATCCGTAACTCCTCTCATACCACAGAAGGAAATTTAATGAAACTTTCACAGAATCTTTATTACATATTGCCATTGTGCACCTCCTATTTTACTTTTTGATCTGATATATATTTTAGATTTTTCAGAGCAAAACATGGATACTGCTAGTATATTCATATTGGAGGCGGGGTATTATTTAGTGAGGTCATTGCTCACAGTACCTATAGTTTAAGACAAGTTTTTAGTATTTCTTAGAGAACATATCAAACTTATTTTTGATCCCTTGAACATTGTTTTATGTGAAAAATTGACGTCGCTACACAGGTTTTTTTCTGCAGACTCACACCTCACGGTGATTCAGATTTGTTGCATTGTAAAAGTATGTCGACTGTTTCAAGTGCGATAACGAAACCGAACTGACGGCAAAAAATCAAAACTTTACATAATTCAAACACTCATAAATAAGGCTTCTTACATAGATATCAATTTAGTTTTATACCTTTGAATTTATTATACTCCCCGCTTGAAAAGTGGGAGGGTATATTGTAATCGGTATTTCCGTCCGTCCGTCCACCCGTCCGTCCGTCTGTTACGCTTTCGGGTACCCATCTCTTATCCGTAACTCCTCCTACACTACTGAGTGAAATTTAATGAAACTTTCATAGAATATTTATTACATATTGCCATTGTGCGCCTCCTATTTTACTTTTTCATTCGACACGTATTTTAGGTTTCCTATAGCAAAACATGGACATTGCCATTATATCCTTACCTATGGCGTCATATATAGAATTCGAAGCTTCTGGATAACATTTGATAAGACGAGTTATTCCTCTTTACACATTACCGTAAACAATATATAGCGAAACATGGACATTATTAGAGGCGGGGGTATCATTTAGTGAGCTTATTGCTCACAGTACCTCTTGTTATTTATCATCTCTTTAATTTATAATTATTCGGAACTGTTCAAAATTCGGAACTGGCCAAACAACTGTACCACTGAATAAATTTAATGATACTTTCATAAATTCTTCATTACATAATGCCATTGTGGCCTTCTATTTTTCTTTTTGATCTAACAGTTATTTCGGGTCTCCAAGAGCAAAACAGGGACTTGGTCATTATAATAATATGGGAGGTGGGGTATCATTTAGTGAGCACGTTGCTCACAAAACTTCTAGCTTTTTTTAATACAGAAAATATCCATTGAAGGAAAGATTGAATCCTCACTTTTTGTTGCAATATAGTAAAGAATGTAAGGGTAATTTAGTATAATGTAGTATATAATCTATTTTAGAGATCGAGAAAAATAAGTCCTGAAAGAAGTTTGAACCTATCCATCCATCCTCCATGCTCAACCACCATGAAATAGATTTTTTTGAGTTTTGGCAACTGTCGTTAACGTTAAGGAGTGAGCATCTTCTGCCGACCGGTAAGTCGATTTTTTTTCTCTGGAATGACTGGATGCCCCCTATCAAAAATGATGTTACGTCCCCGATTTATTATTTTTTTTCAAAAACTTTCAGGTAATCCATATTCATTTTTTTGGGGCTTATTCCCCTTCCACTTTAAAAAGCCTATACTTTTAGTTGTTTAATTATAAGTAAACGTATCTTATATACATGTAAAGCATTTTCCTTTTTTCAACCTAACATTTCCATTCCCTTCTGAAAATTATCTAGATCCGCTCCTGATAATAAAAATATAATAAAGCATCATTGTTTAACTAAACTTTAAGCATTTAGGATCATAGTATGCACGAGTGATATTTGATAGGTGTATTACATCGTGTGGGGTTTATTTAATGACATAAACTAATATGAGCAATTACGTTTATTTAGTTTCTCCTCAGTCAGTTTTAAGGAAATATTGTATTGCTACAAATAAAAAATAAAATTAAGTCTGGACCTTTACCTTAGATATGATTTTTTTTACAATGCACAGAAGAGTCACCACTTTAGGCCGAGTGGAATTGTTACTTAAAAATTAATAAAATTATTCAAGATATACAGTTGATATGTAATACATCAACAATTTTAAAGTATCATTAACAACATTTTCAACTGAGCAAATGTCACTTACTTGCTATTATAAGTGTCAAGTTCTCCAACTTTTCTGAATCTATAACATACTTAAACGTTCCTTGTACATCGTTTGTTATGCCATTAATGCACACAGAAATGGTGGAGTCGTTTGTTGTACAATTAAATGGTCTGGATAAAACAGGATATGTGGTGCCCGTGTCTTTGGATCCGGAAAACTGTGTACACAGAACTTCTTCTCCTTTCTTTATAAATCTGTCAGAGTTAGTCCTGTCACTTTGAGAGAATGGTAAACACACAGTAGAACCAGCCTCCATATAAAACACAGCTACAAATATGCAAGAATGTTTGACATTAATCTTTTATCAAATTAAAGATTTTGCAGATATTTTGGAAGTCTTAAAAATATTCTAGCCCCATAGGTTTATTCCATAAGATAAACCTTTGAATTCTGCAATAATTAAATTGATTTATGACTATTAAAGTAAAATCAAGATTCGACAATGTAAATGTCTGCGCTGCCTGCTAATTCCACTTCCTCATGCGATATGAATAAAATGTAATCCATGAACAAATGTTGATAATTCATAACTTAAGTTATTTTTGGCAATCAGAAAAGTTTGCAATTTCTAGAACGCATCTTGCAATTTAATTTTTGACATGGAACTGGGTCTGTAATTTGAGAGGAGGGCGTTTACCACATCTTTGAAAAAAAGTTGATTATACTACCTCTAGTTTCCGAGATACACCCCTCAAGTTCTATCTCAACTATACTATAATTGTCTTCCTGACATATTTTCTATTTATCAATAAATTATGCAAATAAACTCGGTGACATCGAAGTCTCTTGCTCTTGACTCTGAAACTTTGAGAGTAGGATACTTATAGTCATTTACAACTTTCTGTGAAAAATTGTAATGGCACTATCTCTAGTTTACGAGATACATCCCAAGCGTTAATGCCAACTAAACGGTGTGAAAACATCGCTCTCGGGGACATCGGAGTCTCCCGCACTTGATTCTGCAATTTTCAGAAGGGGCATTTATGAACAAAAGAAATTCATTTCATCAAATTCTCATAACTTTCATTTACCACTTTATATTACAAAATTTATCTAATTTCTACACGAACTGATACTTAAATTTTTACAAAGTAATGAGATTCTGTTGTTTTAAGAAATATGGTGGAAAAAATAAAAAAAACTATGGAAATTGACCTTTCAGTCATACTTTCGCGTATGCCGTAGTAGCGGTAGCTCAGTGCTTGGTCAGCTACTACTGACTTAAGCCGACAACAAAAACAAACAATCAAATAAGTAGCTACTGTTCCTTTGCCATGCGATAAGAGTCTTAAAGTGAAAGTTGTTGGTCCTTCGGGTTAGACCTTAAAACCGAGGCTCCGTGTCTCGGCAGGCTTTGGTACGATAAAGTCCCTCGATGCTCAATGGTTTCGAACTTCCCAATGCCGAATGAATGTCTAAATTTGAAGCCCTTCACTGATATATGGTGTTGTCTCCTTTAGAACGTCAAACAACATGCAAAAAATTAATTAATTATACTATCTCGTTTCAATCTCGTATAAGGTGTAAGTCAATTTCTCTTTCTTTCACACAATTTGTTCCTGGTTCAGATCCAACTGTGGAACGTAGAGACCAGTCCCTCGAATGAGACTGTATAAACCGATGTCTTCTGTCGCAGTAGGTGCTGATACGTAAAAGATCATTCGCTGCTCATTGGCCCTAAATGCCGAGTGTGGGTCAAATTTGCAGCTCTCCATCGATAAGTGGTGACGTCTCCATATGAGTGAAAAATAATCGAGAGGGAGAAACAATGTTGGATGTTATACGTAACTTCTTCGATTACCATTCCCCAAAAAACAGTTGAACCGTCAAAAGGCATGTGTTTTGATTTTAACTACAAGGGCGCATGTAGTAAACCCTATTGTATTTACGCACATCGTTGTATCAGGTGTGCATCTGACCACCCAATGTCCACTTGCCCTCGTAACCCATCCCCTCGCTTCCCCATGCAAAAGCAGCCTTTTCGTTTTCAATCAACAAATCAGCAACCACGCCCAGGGCAAACCCCAAACTATAGATTTCGCTACCCCCAGGGGGCTAACGCACCTCGGTCATTCTCCAGTAGACATTAATCAACTTTCAATATTGATACAATCATACCCAAACCAGGATGTAGGCAATGAGTTGTTAAATGGGTTTAAATTTGGATTTTCCCTTCAGTATATAGGCCCACGCACTCACTTGGAGTGTAAAAATTTAATTTCGGCAAACCAGCATCCGAACGAAATCCAGAATATATTGCAAAGTGAAATTGATATGGGTCGCATGGCCGGCCCTTTCTACAATATACCACTTTCGAATCTAAGGGTGTCTCCAATAGGCGTCGTGCCAAAATCTAGCGGGGGGTGGCGTTTAATTACTCATCTGTCATACCCACATAACAATAGCGTTAACGACTTCATTGATAAAGAACTTTCATCTGTGCACTACTCATCATTCGATAACGCTATCGAAATGATAAGTCAGCTCGGAAAAGGCGCTTTATTGGGCAAAATGGACATAAAAAGTGCATTTAGACTTTTACCAATTCAACCAGATGATTTTTGTTTACTTGGCTTCAAATTTGAGGGTAAATACTACATTGACAAATGTTTGCCATTTGGCTGTTCTATATCATGCGCTACATTCGAGAAATTCGCGTCCTTTTTGGAATGGACCGTCAGGTCACAGTCTGCTTGCCCACATGTTACGCACTATCTTGACGACTTCTTGTTTGCTGGTTCAGCGAAATCCGACGCTTGCTCAAGACTCATGCGGCAATTTGGGGAGTTATGTAAAGCACTGGGAATTCCTCTTGCCATCGATAAAACTGTCGGCCCCGTCACAAAATTAACTTATCTGGGTCTGGAAATTGACATATGTCTCGGGCAAGTCCGTATTCCCAACGACAAACTAATTAAACTTAGGATTTCGTTGACAGAAATGGCAAATAAATCTAAAGTCACTTTGAAGGAGATGCAATCTCTCGTTGGCCAATTAAACTTTTGCACCAAAGCAGTGCGATCTTCCCGCGCCTTTAATCGCCGTTTTTACGACGCGATGATTGGCGTACAAAGGCAGCATCATTTTATCCGCATAACAAAATCCATCAAAGACGATTTGCTCATGTGGCTCAATTTTTTGAACCACTTCAATGGCATATGCTATTTAAATGATGTTGATTGGTTAATCAGTGATATTCTTCAATTCTATACAGACAGTGCTGGGGGTAAGAACCTAGGGTGCGGGGCATATTTTAACGGTAAATGGGCCCACTTCGCTTGGCCCTCAACATGGGGGGATACGGAAATTTTGAGAGATGTTACCTTTTTAGAGCTTGTTCCAATAGTTATGGCAATGACATTGTGGGGAGACTACTTCAGATCAAAAAATGTTATATTAAGAGTAGATAACGCAGCCCTTGTATACATCTTGAACAAACAGACGTCAAAATCTAAAAGAGTAATGCACTTTGTTCGCTATTTAGTATACCTATCAATGAAATATAATTTTAGATTTAAAGCAGAACATATCCCTGGTTTATATAATAATATTGCTGATGCTTTGTCTCGTCGACAGTGGACCAAATTCCAGGAACTAGCCCCAAAGGCAGATGTAAAGTCAACTCCTATTCCACCGGTATTTCACTCACTGATATCAGGAGTGAAACCGTTAGATTAATCGACATGGCCACCTCAGAAAACACTAAAGCGGCATACAACAACGGCCTCGATTTATTTTTTAAGTTCAGGTCCGAGTTCCATCTCCGTAATTCTTGGCCTCCATCGCTCGAGGAATTGACAAACTTCGTTGCTTTCCTTTCCGTCAAAGGTTACGCTGTGAGCACTGTCAAAACATATCTAGCAGCTATATCATATAAGATTAAGATTTCCACCTCAGAATTACCAGACTATACTTCACATTTTATTGTTCGGAAAATGGTAGAAGGAATGAAGAGAGAAAGACACTCCAAAGACTCGCGTTTACCAATAACGATTCAGCTCCTCCATAAATTAATTAATATATTACCAGTTGTGTGCACATCGAGTTATGAGGCGAGCCTCTTTTCTGCGGCGTTTTCCTTGGCCTTTTTTGGTTTTCTTCGAGTCGGGGAATTTACAGTAGGCTCTAGAAATTCAAATGTAGCATTACTTAATAACGATCTCGTTATGAATGAGCCTTCATCCTACTTAGAAGTTAACCTTAGGAGGTCAAAGACAGACCAGTACGGCAAAGGAACACAATTAATTATTCCCGCTATCAGCGGTCCTTATTGTCCGTTATTACTAATGCGCAAGTATTTACAGCAAAGACCAAACATTTCTGGTCAATTATTTTGTCATTTCGGCGGTAAACCGCTAACTAGATATCAATTTTATTTTTAACATATTTTATATCATCACAATGGAGGGTACATTAAGCAGTCAAATATCCATCATAGTCCCGACAATTACCGCCCCGAAGGGGTACACCTCTCTAAGCCTGGTAATAAGCTGTTCCTTGAAAATTTTAAAAGTGGACTCTCAACTATTATAAACTCGCAAAATAATGTGTATTCAATATGATATGTATCGGTGCGGTCACGGCTGGATATTTGAGTAGGGTGTTAAGCTACCCCCACATTGGTGGCGGCGTGCATAGTTAATGAGTATCTATGCACGTTTGGCGGATTTAGCTTAACACATATCATCTTGACTTGCGCCGCTGTTAACAGGGCGCAACTCGAACATGATTGCGTGGATAATTCTGGAATGGAATACAAGGAACTTGTACATAATTTACATTGAACATTGATTGATTTATTTGAATATTGATTGGCTTAACATGAGCATACAATACATTGATCTGAATGAACTGAATATTGATTTGTTGAATATTGTTTGAACATTGATTGATCTAATTGAATATTATTGATCGAATTGAACATTCATTGATTGAATTGAACATTAATTGATCGTATTGAACATTGATTGATGAATATTGATTGATGCATAAGGCTGACGCAACTGCAGGAACTTTGAAGCTAAACGTCAGTCTTATCCTGTAAAACTTTGACATGTGTACAGTTAATATTGATTGACTGATTTATTGATTGATTGATTGTTTGTTTGTTTGCTTTTATTGGAGGTGTGCCAAAAACCAATTGGGTCGGCACCCACTGTACACGTGTATTTTTCATAAATTGATTTGAACCAGCCGTGGCCATTAAATGCCAAACTTAAGAAATAAATAATTAGGAAACGTTAAATTCACTGTTGTTTTTATGTGGAGTCTGTGGTAAACGAGACTGTTGATATCCTTGTTTCATCAACTTGCTTGTCAATAATTTACCTCGTTTCAGAAATTGTTCATACGTAGAGCATGCTCTTGCGTATCGAATCAACTGAGATATATACACTCCGTATGCAGGTGATGAAGGTATATTGCTGCATAAGTAAGGGAAGTTGACGATAGAAAAGTTAAAGTCATCACGTTTATCATATAGCTTGGTTGTTAGATTACCATTAGTGTCCTTTTCAAGTAAAATATTCCAGTATGAAACAGATGTGTCGGACTCTGTGGTATCTTTATCTCAAGCTCACCAGGATAAATCGAATCGACGTAATAATGGAAATTACCATTATTAATTGACAATACGTCTTCGATATATCTAAATGTCGAGTTAAAGGCCAGTGCAAGTGTTTTCCTCTTTTCATGCATAAGATTTTGCATAAATTCTGCTTCATATGAATATAAAAATAAATCTGTAATAACGGAGCGCAATTTTTACCCATGGGTATTCCAAAAGATTGTTGGAATATCTGGTCTCCAAAAACCACATAGATATTGTCAATTAGAAACCCAATCATCTTCTTGATGTCAACTTCATAGTACTTATGTGTGCAATCAGAATCTGTTTTAACAAAATAATTTTGCAAATGACCATTGACGAGGTAAGTGAATTTACGGGCCCCATTTTTATTGAAGAAGCAGCTGTCAATGATATCAAAAAGCCCGGATTTTAATTTGTGTGGGGAATTGTTGTGTATAAAGTTGAAAAGTCGTAAGTTTTTAAGCTGTTGATTTTTGTAAAGTCTTGTGATTTCAAATTGTCCGAAAGTTCTTTAGAAATTTTAGTATCCACATCTGATTCACATCACTTATTGAATATATAGTTGCACAGTACTCTTGAAGTTTTTCCTTCACTACGGTGAAAATCTTAGTGAGGAGTAACGAAAGAGGCTTGGTTGAACAATAACTGGAACCTGCAATGTATCTTTGTTTGTAAGGATTCTTATGAAGTTTCGGAATCCAATATATATATAAGGTAGTTCAAATTCATTTTGGCTCTGTCTGTTGAATATCAAAAGTATTCAAAACTGACAAGTGATTATGAAGAATTTCTTCCTTAGAAAGGGAAGTATGAGTATAAGTAGGATTACCACTTGTAGAAATAAATCCAAGTTCTTCTATAGAATGCAATTTATATAATGTGCCTTACAAACGAAGACAATGCTGTTATCTGCTTTGTCGGTGGGAACCAGTACATACTGATCGTGTAATCTATCTAATTCTTTTTTCACTTCTGGTTTATTGAACACAGAAGGATAGATGGTTTTCATATTGCCCCTTAATCTTTTAATACGTGAGTTAAACATGGATCTGATACATTTAATCCATTCTGACAAGGTGCCAACGTCTTCTTTTTCATATCTGGCCCATATCGTCTGGGGTAATTTTCAACAGAATCCATAATATTTATGAAATTCTGACGCTTGAAGGATCGGGTTCCTTATATTTAGGACCTTTTAAAATAAGTGATCTAAGGTCCTCATTACGAACTATATTTGCGTCAACCGTAATAATCTGTCCAGCAGGACTATAGTTACAGGGCAAATGTTATAGTTAAATAGCAAATGAGGTCTGGCCATTAAATTCGCTACCTTATAATAACCTTAGAAAATGAAGTAAGCAGTTTAAAATGCGCATGAAAGGTTAATATCTGACTCTGAACAATAAAGATTAAATATAACAAGCCCATTTTGTATTAAAAAAAACAATTTGTGTTTACAGTGAAGCCCCCGTATGGCTACATTGCGAAGTTTATTCTTTTCTTAAATGCAAGTTATTGGTAACCAAAGTATTGTATTCTCACTGAAAATACAATTGTGAAATATGAAAGTAGGCCAAGGTTAAAGTGTATCCTAAGTACTGAAATCTCTTTGGTCAAAGTCAAAAGGTCAAGGTAATTGGTATCAAACGCAAGTTCTTGTCACAAAAAATACATATGTAAAGTATGAAAGCCCTAGCCCTAACCCTTCAAAAATTATGGCCAAGGTTAAAAATTTTTAAAAAGTTGGTCAAACTCCAAGGTCAAAGGATCAAGGTTCTTGATATCAATTGAAAGGTCGTGTCACAAGGATTAAATACGTTTAGTATGAAAGCACTAGCCCCAATCCTTAAAAAGTCATGGTCGAGGTTTGTTTTTTAAAGTAGGCCAAACTTCAAGGTCAAAGGGTAGAAGTTCTTTGTATCCAATGAAGGATCTTCTTACAAGTATTAAATGTGTGAATTATGAACGCATTAACCCTAATATTTCAAAAGTTATGGTCAAGGTGAAAGTTTTTCTTAAGTATCGAAATTTCCAAGGTCAAAATGTAAAAGTTGTTGGTATCAAATGAAAGGTCTTTCAAATAGAATATACATGTATATGTGAAGTATAAAAGTTCCTGGTATCTAATGTTTAAAGGATATGTTAAGTTTGGTTTTTGTGTAAAAGCGGGTCAAACTCCAAGGTCAAAGGTTCAAAATTTTTAATGCACTAAAAAGTTCTAGTGACATGGATAACACATGTGAAATATGAAACTCATAGCTCCACTAAATCGAAATTTATGGAAAATGTTAAAGTTTTTTGCGGACAAATAGACAGACAGACAGACAGCTAGACAGACAAACAGACCGACGCATGGAAACAACAAAAACTATATACCCCCGAAACTTCGTTTACGGGGGCATAAAAACAGTTGCCTTTCTTGTCCTACATTTATTGACACAATGTAATCATTAAGTCGGTTACGCTCTAAGAATTATGTTTCATATCAATAAAACGCATGCCTGTTTACATAATAACTTAAAATGTTACTAACCTTCTGACGACGCAGTAAGAAAAGTAAACTTCACAAGAAAAACAATTATTTTCCTTCTGTTTTTAACTTGTATGAATGTGTTCAGCATGGTTAATGTTTATTCCTTACTACTGTATTTGTTTAAAATTAAACTTCCTGGTATATGCGACCGTGATAAATATAGAACAGTCCAATGATTGAGTAGGGATATTAATACGCACAAGAATAACCAGTATTTATCTTCTGTTTTCGGGGTAAAGGTACGACATGTATTATGCGTACTCTTTAACACTAGAATTAGTCTTGGGTGTTGATGAAACATGGAAAGAAAGCGGAACAGAAACAGAAAATCTGATATCAAGTTATGTACTTTGCACATCTACAAATCAGACAGAAACCTATGAAAATATATATAGATAATAATTACTTAAAAAATGTGAGAAATAAGTATATACCAAACAAGGGCTTCGAAAGAAATTCGTATTGGATCTTTCAGCGAAGACCAATACGTTTTTAATCAAAGTTATATCAAGTGAATAGTATTGAGAAAGGTATATTAACGTAACGTTTTCATCCAATTTGTATGTACGGTTATTTAAACAGTTCCGAATAAGAAACGGATTCGGCGGTGCCATAAATATACGAGGCATTATTTCAATTCAATTTCAATTTTTGTAAAGGTAGTTCAATGACTTGTAGAGTTAAATGTGATTTCATAAAAGCCAACCGCCCCCAATTTATTTCGCAAGTTAACATAGTTGTCTATTATACCAGTTACGAATAAGCCGACGAGTTCCGAATACCCTAGCGGTACCCATTCAATTCAACCCTAAATTTAAAAAAAATACGGTCAATACATTATCCATTGGCATGCCAAAGAAATGTTAAATTAATTGGATACGATTAAGTTATTTGTATTTCCACAGGATAAAGAGAAACTAGGAATACTATGAACACTGAGATCACTTTAAAGATACCAAACGCCTCCTATATCGTCAGTATGACAAAGTCCATGTTTTGCTCTTGGCGACCCGAAATAAGTGTCAGATCAAAAAGTAAAACAAGAGGTAATATGTACATTGGCACAATGTAATAAAGAATCTATGAAAGTATCATTAAATCTTGTCAATGGAATGGAAGAATTGCGGATAAGAGATGGATATACCCTTCAAATTCAATATTAGAAAGAATGGCAATACCCATGTAATACTAAGGGAGCTCAAATTATGTGCCAGATAAAAAAAAAAAAAAAAAAATAGAAGGCGTACTTTGGCAGTATTTAACAAAGATTCTTTGAAAGCCTTATTTAATTCTGTGAAGCCTCATTAAGTTTCATTCAGTGGTAGAAGAAGAGTTGTGGATAAGAAAAGGGTACCCGAAAGCGTATCAGACGGACGGACGTACAGACAGACGGATGGACATACAAACGGATGGATAGACAAATATCCCATTACTATAAACCCCTTACCCCTACTTTTCAAGTGGGAGTATAATCAGTCAGGATGAAGAAACCAACGAAGAATGAGTTTTTACAATCTAATCCAATGAATGACAACACTTCAAATAAAATTCCCCGTGCTCTCGTCTGTAAAATAGGTTTGTTAATAGAACATAAGTTATAAACTTTAACAGACTTGAAAAAACGAATTGAATAACTTCCATAAAAGAAACGATTTGGGGTTTTGGTGTTGAACATTTTTCAAAATACTGGTAGCCTTCCCCAATTTTAATGCACATCTGATACTATTCTACAGCCGGTCACGTGGTATGCTCCTTAGCTTTCTGTCACAGAAGCTTAAAAAAATTCCGACCCTTATATTTCTTACCATGTAATTTTTTTATGCCCCTGTAAGCGAGGTTTCGGGGAAAAATAGTTTTTGTTGTGTGCGTCCATCCGTCTGTCTGTCTGTTAGTCTAGATGTCTGTCTCTCTGTCTGTTTGTCCGCAAAAACTTTAACTTTGCCCATAACTTTTGATTTAGTGGAGCCATGCCTCGAATATTTCACATGTGTATTCCTTGTGACAAGACCTTTCTTTATGTATGACCAAATTTGACCTTTTGACCTTGACCTTGGAGTTTGACCCACTTTTACATGAAAATTTCAAACTTTTACTTTGGTCTTATCTTTTGAACAGTAGATACCAAGTCATTTATACTTCACATATGTCTTCTTTGTTGAAAAAAACTTTTATTAGATACCAATAACCTTAACCCTTTGACCTTGAAGATTTTCGTACTTGTGAAAAAACAATGATGGATAGGGCTTTCATACTTCATATATGTAATCCTTGTCAGGAGACCCTTCATTGAATTGGAAAAATTTAGACTCTTTGACCTTGACCTTTGAGTTTTACCTACTTTAAAAAAGTAAGCCTTTTTCATTCCTTTTAAAGGGTTATGGCTATTGCTCTCATTCTTTATATATTTATTCCACTGTAACAAGAACTTTGACCCTTTGACCTTTGAGTTTGACCTACTTTAATACAAATAACATTGGCCATAACTTTAGGGCAAGGGCTTCCATACTCTACATAAGTATTCTATGTTGCAAGACCTTTCACTGGAAAAAAATTACCTTGACCTTTTGACCTTGGAGATTTTGTACTTATTAAAAACTTTAATATTTGCTCACTTTCAAATTTCACAATTGTTTTCCAGTGAGAATACCCTACTTTTGGTACCAATTAATTAAATTTGCATTTAAGAAAAGTTTAATCTTTGCTGTGTTGCCCCACGAGGACATCAGTGTTTCGCAAATACATCTTGTTTCAATATGTTGAGATTTTTCTTCATTAATCTGAAAACCTGATTTATTTAAAGTTTCATGAAGAAAAGTGGCTATCTCCAAACACACATTGAATTTTGAACAAACCCAACCGTCATCCAAATATACCACTACTGGAATACTTTGAAACAAGTTCTAAAATTGCTGAACCTACAAATTCAGAATGATTTACAGTAGATATATTGTTTTTATGCCCCCGTAAACGAAGTTTTGGGGGCATAAAGTTTTTGTCGTGTCCGTCTCTCTGTCTCTCTGTCTGTCTCTCTGTCTCTCTGTTTGTCTGTTTGTCCGCAAAAACTTTAACCTTGCCCATAACTTTTGATTCAGTGGAGCTATGACATTCATATTTCAAATGTGTATTCCTTGTGAAAGACCTTTTTTGGGGTACCACCAAATTTGACCTTTTGACCTTGACCTTGGAGTTTGACCCACTTTTACACAAAAGATTTGAACTTTTACTTTGACCATATCTTTTGAACAGTATATAAGAGGATATTAATACTTGACATATGTATTGTTTGTGAAAAGACTTTCATTTGATACCAACAACTTTGACCTTTTGACCTTGACCTTGGAGATTTTTGTACTTATGTAAAAACTGTAACCTTGGCTATAACTTTTGAACAGAAAGTGCTATGGCATAAATGCTTCCCATATATAATCCTTTTGAAAAGACGCTTCATAAGATACCAAGAAACTTGACCCTTTGACCTTGACCTCGGAGTTTGACCTACTTTAAAAATACAACCATGACCATAATTTTTGAAGGGTGAGGCCTAGGGATTTCATTCTTCACATATGAATTCCTTGTGACAAGACCTTTTTTGGGGGTACCACCAAATTTGACCTTTTGACTTGACCTTGGAGCTTGGCCTACTCTAAAAATACAACGTTGACCATAACCTTTGAAGGGTTAAGACTAGGGCTTTTATACTTCACATATGTATTCCTATGTATATGACAAGACCTTTCATTTTATACCAAGAACCTTGACCCTTTGACCTTGACCTTTGATTTTTACCCACTTTTACACAAAAAATCCAAACTTTTACTTTGATCCTAATTTTTAAACGGTAGATACTAGGAATTTCATATTTCAAATATCAATTCTTTGTGGCAAGACCTTTCATTTGAAATCAACAATTTTGACCTTTTGACCTTGACCTTGGAGATTTTTATACTTATTAAAACTTTAACCTTGGTCATAACTTTTGAACGGTAATGGCTAGGGCTTTCATATTTCAAATGTGTAATCCATGTGACAAGTTTTTACATTGGATATCAAGAACCTTTGACCTTGGAGTTTGACCTTCTTTTTACAAACTTTAACCTAGCTTGGTCATAACTTTTGAACGTTGAGAGCCAGGGCTTTCATACTTCCCATATGTAATCTGTGAGACAAGGCCTTTCTTTAGAAACCAACAACCTTTACCCTTTGACCTTGACCCTCGAGTCTGTCCTACTTTAAAAATGTTAACCATGGTCATAACCCTTGAATAGGTGATGCTAGTGTTTTATATTTTACATTTGTATTTCTTGTCAAAAAGGCCTTACTTTAGGTACCAACATATTTGATCTGCACTTGAGAAAGCTTAACCTTTGCTATGTTGCCATACGGGGGTATCAGTGTTTCACAAACACATCTTGTTAATAAATGTGCTAGGAGGATTTTGCATGAAAGGTATAACATAGCCATACTTGATGATATTCATAAGTTCTTAAAGGTGTTTTTTTTATTTTGGAATCGAAAATGAACAAAGTCAAAGGGTGACAGATCTGGCAAATATAATTGTACATGTACATGTGTGACAAAATATTACCTTTCGGTTTGTCCCCAAAACTCCTTAACTATTCATGGCATGTGGGTTTGTACGCTGTCATGAAGAAATTCAGTGTAGTGAATTCCTATTTCTAGTTCCTTCCTCTCAAAAACCTTTGGATTTTTTTTTGCAAAAAAGTTGCTTTCTGCACTCCTTCAGAAATGTAACTGCTTTACCGAATAACATTGTTGTTCATTGAAATCTACTTGCTCATGTGTCTATTAAACATTGGTTGCCGTAAATATCACAAATTTCAGTGAATATTTCTTTGCGATTCTTATCAAGTTTTACAGCTGCTATATTGAAGCGTTTATTTTCACTCTAGTTTACTGATTTTGCATGAAAGGTATAAATAGCCATACATGATAATACTAGTATTCATAACAAAACTATTTGCGTTTAACTCTGACCTCCAAAATGCAATATTTTCTTTTAATTTTGATTTTACTCTTGACATTTTGTTACTTTGCTCATATTCACACTGATAATTTAATTCTTGAAACATATACTCATCTTCATTGCTTTCACTGCTTGTTTGCTGCACTTGGGATTGGCGAGGATAAGGAGGGTATGGGTTATCCTTTGATGTAAAGGCAGTCTCTGACGAGGTGTCCTGTCTGCTTACATTAGAAACATCATCCAAAATCTCGTGGGGTATGGAAGTTCTAGGACCCAAATCAAGCCTCTGACTGTCGCCCCGTGTTGAACTTGAAGTTTTCTCCTGAGGTTTTAAACGATTGGCCAAAGTCACGAAAAAAGTCGTTGGCGGAGAAAGAATTTCTTCGTCTATCATATGGCCTTGACTTGTAAGAACGCTTTTGTGCAGCCCGACCAACAGCATAATGCAACTTAGCAGCGTCCTCAGTATCGTCCGCCAGGGGTCATCCAGATATTCATGAACCGTGTCCCACCCATGACGATCATCAATCATAGGAATCTTATTTCTGTACTGCAATGCTGACTTTTCTTCTGTCACTATCTTTATACCTTTCGATAATTCACCTTCTTGCAAACACTGTTCTAATTCTGTCAGCTTTGAAAGTCCAAACTGAATTTTGTGTCCTTCGTGTTTGGATTTAAACGGAACGTCGAGCATGTGCAAAGCGCTTTTCACAGAACTGGCCAATTTCTCAGTAAGCGTTGTAATAGAGTTCACAATTCTGCTTCTCTAAAGCCTTGTTTAACGATGAGCTAAACAAAGATACAGCCTCTACGTTCGATAGACCCAAGTCAGAGTATTCCATTTGTAAATCGTCCATTTTTTTTTTTTTTTACATAAAATGTTCTTTACAGCATACCTTACTACCTACAATGTAACAATTTGAAATTCAAAGAACCGAGCAATCTTAGATAAACGCCCAACCCCGCGAACTGCTATTTATACCAATAAATCACGTGACGCTAATTTCGAACACGCGACAACTACGGCCGCACATAAGTATAAATTTATTTTTACTCCTTTGAATGAATTAATTATCAGCTTTTAAATAAATAATTATTCGGAGCTTGTCAAAATTCGGAACTGGCCAAACGACTGTACATGTATTATTCCGCGTTATGGGCACGGAAAAATACATAGAATGACACACTGCTGTTTTGATCTCGGCCCTGGTATCAACCCGAGCGGTTAGTATCTGCCAAAGACCGGAAAGCGCGGGCCGAGACCATACGAGGACTGCTACCAGGGACGAGATCAAAACAGCAGTGTGATGTTGTTTATCGATCATATATCTAAAACCAGGCGTAATAACATAACAAATATTTAGATTTCTAATGAAGATTTTTTTTGATTTTGTCGCAAGAAAATTAGAGTTATCTTTCTTTATCTCGATGTTTTATGAAGATGTTGCTTGACGGTGAATAATCATGTAGAGAAAAATTTGCCTGGTATGGTCATTAAAAAGAATAACTCTGGTGTTTAGTAACATTTCATTTCGAAAAGCATTCGATAATAAAAATTTGAAAGGTCCCAAACTTAAAAATATTCTACTTTCACTTTGTATAGAACCTGGCCTACGACTTCTTTAACGAATTGTTACAACTTGTAAGTCTCAGATTTATAGAAAATGTTTGTTTTGCTTACAATATATATCAAGGTAGGTCCCTACTCAGAGATTTAATGGTTTAAATTGTATTTTTTCTTTTGGAATTATTAGAATAACACTTAATTTAAATATAAAACATAAAACACAAATAACTTTTTCATGCCATTTTTCAAATTAGAGTGCCACGATGACGTAAACCCCCTTCTTTCTATATTTTTTTCATATTATTTTAACCATGCTCAATATATGGCTCATATCAAAAGCAATATCAAAGCAAGATTACTTTCAAATGTGTTTATTTAATCATTATTATGTAGGAAAGGCATAACCAGTCTTAAAAAATCATTTAAGGTATGTCACTCGTCAGCTTTTAAGAAAAGTTTACGCAGAAGCTTTTACTTCAAAACTACTTACTAAAATTCGATTTTTATAACATATTTAAATTCAACAATGTAAATTTTTTAACATTCAATGAAAAAACTGCTCAAAAATCTACAATGAAGCAAGATTTATGAGGGACTTTTCTTTTGGTGGAAGGATATTTGGCAGAAATTTCTGCAAATCTGCACATTTATAAGATTTAATGTTATGGAAATTTAGCCTCATATAGTTTTACTCGGAGAATATTTTCCGTTTTGATATTGCTAAAAATATTGAATATAGGTCTTAATTTATATTTTTAGTAGTGTTGTAACGATGATCGATTTATAATCGATGATCGGTCGGAAAGGCCGTCGATTTGGAGATTTTAACAATCGATTAATCGGTATATTTCAGCACATATCCTTTCAACAGTTTCCTCACTTTTATTTCATGAACAGGCTCTTGTTATAAAAATATATATCTTCCAAGAGTTGTCCTTTACTATTTTAAAATACATGTACTTAAAATCTGTTTAAAATAAATCAAAAGATAATGATATTTGTATTTCTAAAGTGAAGAAACTAAACTACATATGTTGTATAAATGAAAATATATTAGTTTTCAGTATTTTGGGGATTAACTTGTCATTTCATTCAGAATAACAAGGATTTGCAGTATTAAATGTCTTATAACAGTTAAAAAAATTAATTCCATATACATTTTAGATGATCATGTAAATTAAAGCCTGATCTGTCAATGCTTACTTTCCCCAGGCCAAGTAATTCCTAATCATGCAAAAATCTGTAATACTGAAATTGTTAATCAAACTGTTAATCAAACTGCATATATACTGTTTTTAGAATTTCGACCTGTACAGTGCACCTTAACTTACATTATTTAACAATAATATTCTAAATTTTATAAAATCTATTGCCTATTTTATGCAAAGGGTTACCGATTCGTTTACTGGCCGATGATCAGTTGGTTAGGGTCAACGGATGCTATCGATTCTGATTTTCAACCGATTTGACAACACTAATTTTTAGACTAAGTTTTACACCTTCCCTCAACAAACTTTTCCAAAAAATGAAAAAAACATTAAAGAGGTCAAGATTAAATTTACACCATTTTTTGCCTGAAAATCACATATTTTGACAAATATCTCAAAATTAACATCACTGACCCCACCTTTTTCTTTCATTATTTTAAACTACTCGATACTTGTGACTGATCTGCACTTAAGTCGTAAAAAGTTTTATATAAATTTTTTTTATTGCATATTAAGTTTTTAATACCCCAAATATGTTATTTTTAGTGCAAAAAGGTCACACAATAAATTACGCGCATTAATTTGCAAGATTTGTTCAAACTATTTTACGTAAAATAACATTATATTTATTGCCATGCTTACATCTGATAAAATATAATAAGGGTTAAAGTAATTAAATAAAGAGACAAAATCTAAGTGCAAAAAAGGTCAACTTAATTGTACTGTAGATCAGTAGGATGGACCACACTGACCCCCTATTTTCTTTGCGATTTTGAGTTACACTTTATGAGTACTTATCCAAAATATACTTCTCAAAAAATCCTTTATTTAACAAATTTTAAGAGTGACTTACCTTAAAGGGAGACAGGGAACATGTCACATGACTAAAAAGACATATTACGTCATAATCGGTGATGATATACAAAATCACAACAATTCTTGACGTGTAATTTTATTCTAAATTCTGAAACTGTTTTTAAAACATTTAATTTTAGAAATTATTATTAATAATTAAAGTTTTTAAAGATCTTGCCATCATTTGGATATTGTGAAGTTGACATATCCACACATTTGTTTCTCTTTACTCTGCAGTCTGACGTTAGTGACGTCATAGACGTAGTGATTGAATTCTCAGTGCAACGGGATCAAGTGCACACACTCCTCATGATCAATTTATTTTATAATAAACAGGTCACAGTCAATGTATCATGATAAATTTCTGAAGAAAAATTTTTTAATTAATATTATTTCGTGTTTGGTAGCAGAGCTTCCCTCTATTTAGATAATTTTGAATGTTTATGTTTTCGTGTGACGTCAAAATTGATTTCCCGCACTCGGAAAATACAAATGTGAAGCGTTTTTATCATGCTTACGTTTAATTCAACGATGTCCTGTGCGATATTGAGGTAAGCTTCACTCTGTGATATTTATGCAGTAAATAATTACAATGAAGGACTGACATTCAATCGTAAATTTAGAAATATTTATTGACAGAATTTTTTTTCCAAATGAGGTTTTTGTCGTTGAAGATACCTTGAAAAATGCAGAAATTATTCCACCCAAATACTATATAAAATTAAAACCAATTGCTTTCAGATAATTTAAACCCTATGAATATTCTGAAATATTTAAGTATATATAGTGTTATCTATCAAATTTATCGTTTGTGCATAAAAATTTGCATTATGGACTCTTATGGGCCCGTAAACATGAAGTATCTAAACTCCATTCAAACTCTACATAGGGCGGTATTTGTGGGGCGATATCTTTTAAATAAGTCAAGAAATCCCATGACAGGACCGTTTTAAAATGTTAAGTACACATTAAATTAGTAATATAAAAAATACGAAAAAAATTCATTGACGGGAATTTTTTCAACTAAAGGTCCTGTTCCTCCTTAAGAAGAAATTTTTTTAGGCATTATTCATAATATGTATATTGATCATGATGTATGCCAATATTTAACTTTATAGTCATACTAAAACAAGAGGCATTGAAAAAGTTCGCGTTTTTCTTTGACAACCCTCGTATTGGTAAGGGATGCATGCGCACAGGTATACACGTACAATGATTTAAGGGATACTTATGGAATCACAATTTACTATCGCATCATCGCACCATCGAGGTTTTGGTCGATGATGCAATGGCACGATAATGCAATGGCGATGAAGCGATGGTGCGATAACACGATGACGATGATATGAAGGCGTGACAATGCGATGATGATGGTGCAATAGCAATAGCAATATCGGGTAGTACGATGGTGTGATAGTGATGACACGATGGTGCGATGGCGCAATTCTCCACGCTATTGCACCATCGTTGTAGCATTATCGCAAAATCGCATTAACGTCATCGCACCAAGGCTCTATCGTCATTGCACAATCGCTTCATCGTTATGGCATCATTGACCTTTAAGTCTATGCTCGATGACGTTATAGTGAACTGCATGCATGGCTCTATCCGGAGTCCATATATATAGAATGGTCACATAAACAACATGTCTTTGATTTTATTTAGATCTAGGGAAATAAATAAATCTAATGGATATGTTGCTAAAATAATTTTTAAAAAAGGGTGATCAAGAGATTTATTTGCCTGGTAATCATAATGAAAAAACACAATACACCGAAATGTACGCACACAGTAAACCAAGCAGAATTTCTGTTCTATTAGCCTCTAAGAACTTGATCTTTGAATCATATATGATGAATAATTATAAGATATTTTATTTCACTTTTATTAATCTATTATTTTGTGTATATGATCATTAAAAACAATAAAATCACTATCTGTAAAATACATTCAACATTCATTTAAACACATTTGTAAAAAATAATTAGTTTACCTTTCAATTATACCTTTTCACAATAAATAAAGATCAAATCATGTGTATAACAAAGAGGAAGTAAAATAAATATTTTTATATTTATCATAATAGTGCATAGCACCAGTGCCTTTGAACTAGTGTCATGAGTGTCACAAATCTGGTAAAACTTCCTTGCTCAATACAACTTTGTACACTAATATATACCCGAGGGTAGAGAAGATTTTTAAAGAAATGTTGCATAAACACTTAAAGATCATTTAAAAACCGTACCAATACAAAACCTCTGACACATGGACTGTGAATTTCACAATCTTTGTTCATCATAACCTTCTCGAGCATGCTTGAGATTCATGGCGAGAAACATTTGCGCTGCGTAGCCTCTTTTATTTATTTTAAAATTCTCACCGATGAACCCCAGTGAGAAATTAATAACTAAAAGTAACTGATGATACTATGGCTCTACTGGTATACATACATGTACAACAAAAGAATTAACAATAAATAGAACTAGAACTGTCCAAAAGGGACGAAATAACCCCACCACAGACTATTTTTTCAGAGAAGGTGCCAGATCATGAATATTTTAGGGACCTAAGAGAAGACATGAATGCTAAAACATTTTGTGAGCAAATATAATTGCTTATATTATTTTATGAATGAAACGAAGGTGCAGCCTATCAAAAAAATAAATACTAAAGATAGAGAGCAGACACAAATTATGAACTTTTTTCTGTCAGTGACCTTGAACTTGCATTAATGACCTTGATTCAAAATCATGACACACCCTCAAGTCATAAGCAATCTTTGTGTAAAATGGGAACTCACATTTACCCATAAGAAATATATATACCGGGCATGAATTATATTTTTTCTATCAGTGTCCTTAAGCTTACACAAATGACATTGGACCAAAGTCATGACACAGCACAGACTGTAGACGGGATAGCATTTTGAACGAATTTCACAGAATTTTCAAGTTTTAGTGACTATGGCAACAACATTCAATGAAATTAAATATGATTCACTCAATAAAATAATGAACCTAATTGAAGTCTACTTGTGTGCGAAGTTATATTGAAATCAGATCAAAACGGTAGGAGTAATGCTTTAAAGGAATTGCACAGAAATTTCTAATTTAAGTTACCATGGCAACACCGTCCATCGTAATAAAAAAAGATGCAAGAAATTCTGGAAGAATTTCATAAGATTTGAGATACTTTTCTCTTCGGAAAACAAAGAGCACAAGATTGTCTATCTGAGATTTTAACACAAAAATTTCATCTGACATTTGTTTTCTTAAATATATATATCTGGTAGATAGATAAGCTTGTTCTCTATGTTTTCGGAGACAAATGTGCTGTAAAATTGATGAAAATTTGCACAAAAATGAGAAAATTCGAAAAATTTGCATATTTTCTTACCTTTCTATGTATTTCAAAACTAAGAACCAATATTCATGCTGTGACAGGGATGACAACAGTTTATTTTTATGGATAAACTGTTTATTCATGCTGAAAGACACACAAAGGGGCCAAAAAGGAGTCTTGTCCTATCTTGTGCGTTTCATTTGAGTAACCATGACAATACTATTCATTGAAATAAAAACAATGATTTATTAAATCATGTATATTAGTGTAGTCTACTTCTGTGCCAAGTAATATTGAAATTGGACCAAAACTGAAGAGAATAAGCGTTTTCAAGGAACTCTATTTTTAGTGTCCATATCAACAGCGTTCATTGAAATAAAAAAAGGAACAAATGATTATGCGTTTTAGTGTAGTCTACTTGTTTACCAGGTTATATTGAAAATGGACCAAACCTATAGAAGAAGTAGCTTTTTACAAAAAAAAAAAATATCTTAATGTAGTCTACATGTGTGTCAAGTTATATTGAAATCACACCAAAACTGTAGGAGGAGTAGCATTTTGAAAGAAAAAATATTTACAGACAGACAGACAGACGGACGGACGCCGGACGTAATACTATCGCATAAGCTCTTCTGGTCTTCTGACCAGTAGAGCTAAAACGACAATTTTTTTTATTAGTGAGTACATGTAAAAATTCTTATTGACTAAAGTAAATGTTATGATTTTAGTGACTTAGTCGAAACTAGCTCGTTAGAAAATGGGTCCGAGGTACAGTTGTATAAAAGAGATAGGGACGTTAACGGACTTTTACTCGTAGCAGAAAAATATTATGGTTTCTAAATTAACAGAGAATAGAAAATTTCAGAGAATTAATGTATCTTCACTTTAAAATAAATAAAGCCAAGACAAAACACCACAACCCTCCAAGACTCGGAGGTATACATAAAATGTTTCAAATTTTGAAAAATGGAATCTTGCTGCTCCTCATAACATGCACTTAACTTT
Source organism: Saccostrea cuccullata (assembly GCF_032062105.1). NCBI lineage: Eukaryota > Metazoa > Mollusca > Bivalvia > Ostreida > Ostreidae > Saccostrea > Saccostrea cuccullata. Next base: position 4,622 of record NW_026928963.1, on the reverse strand, counting down.
ATCTGCTAAAAACCAAGGAATAAAGAATTAAAAGAAGAAAATTCATTTTCTTAATATCAACGATATGATCATTGAATAGAAAGATAGACCAGAGGTCTGTTTTACAAAAGAACTTACGACCAAGACGAGAACGTTAAAATGATTATAACATTTAACAAAATTAATTATTGGGTTGAAAATTGCTAGCGTAAAATATCTTTCTTTATTTTTTTTTTTTAGAGATCAATAAAATTTTTAACTCAATCGAAATTAAAAAGTTAAAGGCAGACCTTAGTTTGGTCTAAGTCATAAATTCTGTGTAAAACAGGGCCCCTGTCCTTAAGTTTCAGCTTCATTGTTTAAAAAAGAATTATGCACTATATATAATTACTCGTATTAAAAAAAAAATAAAAAGAAAACACAAAAATCCTTGTTAATTCTCTGTTGATTACTCGTATATATTCTTAACAAAGTTTGAAGAACAGTTTTTCAAAGTAAGTGTACATCGATTTTCATAAATGAATCATTTTTTTGACAAAATGATATTAAAAAAAATATGACTAAACAAAAGCAAAAGTTATTTATCGCACTTACAATATCTTTGCATTAAAAAAAAAACAAACAACCAATAACAACAAACAAAACTAATTTATAAGGCAGACATAACATTTTCTGTAAACTCTGACTATGGCGATCATAAATATAACTGATTGATTCTTTACTCTTTACAATAAAAATATCAAAATTAAAAAAAAAATTTTAGGTGCCATATATTTCAATTTTCTTTAAAGGACGTATTCACATATATATTTCCTTGGGATAGCATCTTCGAATTTGCATATACACTGTCTTTCCCACCTACAAATTGAATAAATTATTTGTGAATCCTTTTGTTCAGGAAAATTAATAAACAATGCATAGATAAAAGTAAATGTTCTTAGAATTTGCAACATTTGGCGCCTAAGCAATCAATTTAAAAATTCATTGTGGAGATCGACAAAAACTTTTACTATCATAGATAGAAAAAAATCGTGGACATTGAACTCCCGATGATATGAATTATGGCAAGATTATAGATACGCCTAATAGGATAACCAATCAGTAAATAAACGTCACTAGTGCCTGAAAATTTCATTCACATTTAATTCTTCTACTTTTTAAAATATTAAAAAAAACATTCTGTAGGTTATATTTATTTTTTAACAAAACAAGTTGAAAAAGTATGTGTCAGTTTTTTCTTGTCGCTACGGTGGATGATACACATACTCAAATTACTTATGATGAGATGAAAAAGTTTATTTTTTTCAGGCCCTTTAAGGAAAAACTGCACGTAGGTCTCTAAAACATAATTTTATTAAACGGAACAAAGTTTATTTTTATTACATTGGTTTTGTAATGATACATGTAAATACATTTTACTTTATGCTAGCCCCCTCATAAATTTAAGATTGTTTAACAACAGCTGCAATGATAGAAGAAAAAAATAAATTAAATCGCAAATGCGGGATATTTTTTTTTGCAGTGTTGCAACCATTCTTGTCCATATACCATAACAAAACATTTATATTATTTGAATTAATACATCTTGCAAAACATATTAGTGTTTTTTTTTATTTTCAATGAAGTTAACAAATTCAAGAGTTTTTGCTTTCATTATTGATTTTCAATATTTTCAGTAAAAATATAGTTACCTTTAGAACTTGTAAATTTTTCATACTTGTTTTCTTCTTTCTGAGGTTGCATATCTTTATATGTTGAACTGTAATGTTCGAAAAAATGTTCCGTCACAAATCATATATTAACATAATAGGCTTCTGAATTTTTTTATGGGATTTTTTTTTGTTTTACTCATTATGGACCTTAACTCTGAGAACTACTTACCCGGACATTCTGTTTTCTAAAATGAAATAAGAGAATAGTTTGACAACTGATTAACATGAAATCAAATTTAAAGAATTTTGAATAGATTTATTAGCAAGTTTTTCCCTGATAGAATTGTGCATACTGTTTGGTGTTCGAATAGCATCATAACTGTTTTCCTGTTCAGGTATATTCTGATTAAGTTCTTCATACTGGGCGCTGAATAAATTAATTTAACATTAGTGATTTAAATTTACACGATGACGTGTCTATAACAAAATTACCCTCAGTAGCAAAATACTGCATAAACGAAGGATTTGGAGAGAACGAACAGTATTCAATATCAAAGTCCATAAAACAAAACAAAATAGGAGCGGAGCAAATACGGACCCCCGAATTATCAGAGGTGGGATCAGGTGCCATGGAGGAGTGTGCGTCCTCTGCTGACCGGTCACACCTGCAGTGTGCTCCTTGTCATGATCGGGGAACAACGGGAAATCCGTCGTCAATTCAGGTTTAAACAATATACTAACAATAAATATTTAAAAAGTCAGTCATCATTTGACTCAATGATAAATTGTATTTGCTGACAAGATCATTGTATCGACAAATTGTATTTGCTGACAAGGTCATTGTATCGACAAAAGAGCTTACGAAATGAGGACTTTAAGCAAGACTGCTGATATTCTTGTTTCATCAACTTGATTGTCAATAATTTACCTACTTTTAGAAGTTGTTCATACGTAGAGCATGCAATTGCATATCGAATCAACTGAGATATACAATGTATAAACGGCGTATGCAGGTGATGATGGTATATTGCTGCATACGTAATGGAAAAAGCAATAACACTAAAAATAAGTAATAACTTTTTACTCACATCTTTTACCTTGAATTCGTTAGATCTATGGTAAGTATTAATTTTTGTGACCTTATAAATTGATTATTTTCAATAAATAAAGATTTTCCTGCTTTTATGAAAACTATAACTGAAATTTCTAACCTTCATACTGTATGCACCATGTCAGATACTGTTTTAAAATAAGGCTTTTGACAAACACATTGATGAAACTAGGACATCAACAGTCTCGCTGAATGTTATCATTTCGCCTGTTCTATGGCTCTATACAATGACCTAGACAGCAAATAAAATCTATCATTGACTCGAATGCTGGTTGACGTTTTTCATACTGATTGTTAGGCTATTTTTAAAACTAAATTGTTTATGGATTTTTCTATTTGCCTGACGGTTAATGCACAGCCGATATGACCGGAAGTTAAGGGATGTTTGCTCCTCCATGGCACTCGATCCCAACTGAGATGATTTGTGCTGTTTACTGGACTTTTGAAATTGATGTCTGAATGTTCGTTATCTTCATATTTAATACAAAGCGTTTTGCCACTTTCGGGTTAAAGACAACATACTGCTTTCAAGACTTTAAATCTTTTTAATTAACAATACCTTCCGACTTGTAATAGATACACTACCTCATCTCTGCTCCAAGACCTTAAATCAAAAGAAAAATGAAAGAAAAGTCAAGTTGCACACATTTAAGAGTCACATTTAGGAAACAATATACATGTAATAAATTTGTACGTACCTGGTAATCTTGAAAGATTATCTGATGCTTTAATGTTCTCCCCACTGTGATAAAAATAGTTCTTATTCATGCATATTTCAAACAATCTGCTTTAAAAATCTTAAAACATATATGCAATGAAAGTGTGGTTAAACATGAGGGTATATACTTAAATAAATCCTTTAGTCTATTGAAAAAAAAGATTGACTGATTGATATTGTGTACTGTGCATCACAATATTTTACCAAAATCAATAGCTTAAAAACTTTAAGTTGACATTTAAAAGATGCTTGAGTTTTTGATTGGCAATAAATATATGGTTTTTGGAGACCGTGTCTTCAAGCGATCTATTGGAATTTCCATTGGTACCAGTTGCTCCCCGTTATTAGCATACCTATTTTTGTATTCATATGAAGAAAAATCTGTCCAAAATCTTAATGCGTAATAAGAAAAAAACATGCTGTAGCATTCAACTCGACGTTTAGATATAGCGGCTACGTATTGTCAATTAACAACAATAATAATAATATCCATTCTTAAGTCGATACGATATATCCTGGCGAACTTAAGACAAAAGACGCCACAAAGTCTTTTTCATATTTGGATATTTACTTGATAAAGAATTCAAAGATAATATAACAACCAAGCTCTTTGATAAAAACGATGACTTTCACTTTTCTATCGTCAACTTCCCTTACTTATGCAGCAATATACCTTTATCACCTGTATACGGAGTGTATATATCTTAGTTGATTCGATACGCAAGAGCATGCTCTACGTATGAACAATTTCTAAACCGATGTAAATTAGAAAGAAACAAGGTTATAAAACAAGAATATCAGCAGTTTCGTTTAAAGTAATCATTTTGTAAGTTCTATGGTCGATACAATGAATTTGTCTATTAAGGTCGATACAATGACCTTGTCTATACAATTTTTCATTGAGTCAAATGCTGACTGACGTTTTTCATACGACAGTGCTACCTCAGTATATTGCCCACCCCCTTATATTGCAACGACCCGTTATTGCGTGGAATACCCCAAGAAAAAATTATGTCTCACTGTGTTAAAACACCAGTCATATTGCCATCCTCCCTTATTGCTATCCGCCACTGGTTTTGGGGAACAAAAGGTCAAATTATAAAAGGAAATCCCTCATAAACAATGCCAATTATCTAGTGGGGATCGGTAATTAGGACGTCAC